>NW_026575495.1:192500-285000 GCF_028641065.1 Leucoraja erinaceus
TGCGATCATGGCTGATTGTCACCTATCAATAACCCGTGCCTGTCTTCTCCCCGTATCCCTTGACTCCACTAGCCCCTAGAGCTCTGTCTAACCCTCTCTTAAATCCATCCAGTGACTTGGTCTCCACTGCCCTCTGTGGCAGGGAATTCCATAAATTCACAACTCTCTGGGTGAAAAAGTTTTCTTCTCACCTCAGTCTTAAATGGCCTCCCCTTTATTCTAAGACTGTGGCCCCTGGTTCTGGACTCGCCCAACATTGGGAAAAAAATTCCTGCATCTAGCTTGTCCAGTCGTTTTATAATTTTACTTTGGAGTCACGTGAGTGACTATGTGAAGAACCCGCCCAGTGCGCAGGCGCGGCATTACGCCAGCAGTGCAACAGCGGCGGCAGCTGGAGTCAGGCTCTCCAGCTGCAGGATAAAACAAGACCTTCAGGTAAGTGTTTTTTGAACAGGAGGAAAATTGCGAGTATGGCTACTAGGAAGCGACTCGCTAAGAGAACTGGCGCTTGCCCGACTCCCCCCGAGGAGGGTTCGATATCTGGGCGGCAGCCACTGGCGGCGGGACCGCTTTTTGAGCGCTCCCCAACACCTGAACCCGAGCCGCTCCCTGTGCCGCCGATTTCAACACCGCGCACAGGGAGGAAGTCCACTAGAAAAACGGATCGGCCGGTAGTCTCCGATTCATCGGAGGAACAGGACGAGTCTCCCCCCAAAAAAGAGGAGAGACAGCCGCCTGAGCTGCTTGAAACAGCTCCTCGAGCAAATGCTCGAACAAGAGATGCAGGACAAGCATTCTCATGGAGGACGGGCATATGCCTCCTCTACTCTGTCACCACACCCCTCTGCTCCCTCTTTATTTGAGGTTAGCAAGGGAGGCCAGGGCTGGGCTGGCTCACACCAAGGGCAGGCGGACGATTGTACGAGCATGCCAGGGGAGCAGGAGCAAGAAGAGCTGCTGGGTGTTGTCGGCCGCTACGCGGCACCTCCACGAGCAGGGAGACTACTGGAACCCAGGATGGCAGCCAGTATTAATCAGCTTTCAAATAAAGCCCTGCAGGAAAAGGTCATCCTAGAAGCTCTAGAACAATACACAGCACCTGAAAATTGCGAGGCGCTGAAAGTTAAAACCGTCAATGGACAAATCTGGAGCCAGCTGGGACAACAAATCCGCGGACAAGAGCTTAAAATGCAGCGCATTCTAAAGCTCCACACAGCGGCTATCACCGCCTTCGCTCGGTCTACAGAGAACACTGATATGACTACCTGCCAACAGGATGTACTAGCACTCATGTGCAATACACAGTACGAAATAAATAACCTGAGGCGGGATAATATCAGACCTGCCCTGAACCCCAAATATGCGGGGCTATGCAAAGCCCCTGCAGCAGAAACCGAGGCACTGCTGTTTGGGGCCGACCTAACCAAAAGGTTAAAAGACCTAGAAGAGGCAGCCAAACCTGTGGGCCTCATGAGGGCAGGCTGGGGATCGAGCAGGACACAAACACCCAGCTGGCAGCACCCCTCGGCATCCACCAGCAAATATCCACGACCAAGGACTGGTGAAAGCTCGGGGACCGCTACACATTACCCCCAAAGGTCTTTTTTAGACATGGGCCCAGAGCGGAACCCTTGGAAGATGCGCCGCCCTACGACAGCACCTACAACAGGACAACAGAGCCGCGCCTACAAGAAAAGACAACTCAAAAAATGAGAATGAACTTGGAGGTAGGTGGGTCTGGTTCCTGTCAACATACGCTGAACAAGGGTGCTCTACTAACAGGTGGGCAACTACACTTGTTCAAAAAAGCTTGGGGTACTGTCACAAATAACAAATACATACTCAACAGTATTAGTGGATACAAAATTGAATTTAAAACGGGCATATTACCGCCGGTTCAGCATATACCCCAAAGGGTATTTCTTCCCTCTGAGAAAGAGAATGGGAAGGACAAGCTGAACTAGAAAGGCTCATGTCAAAAGGAGTCATTGAAAAGACCAGACATGAACCATTGGAATTTGTATCAAACATATTTACTAAAACCAAAAAAGATGGTGGATGTCGCATCATCATTGATCTAACATCACTAAATAAATCTGTTGAGTATATACAATTTAAAATGGAGACATTTGTCACTGCCAGCCAACTGATCTCAAAAGGATATTTCATGGCAAGCATTGATATCAAAGATACTTACTATTTAATACCCATACATAAGGATCATTATAGATACCTAAAATTTATCTGGATGGGGCAACTATGGCAGTATAAAGCATTGCCCAATGGCCTAACCTCAGCCCCCAGATTATTTACCAAAATACTAAGAGTAGCCATGAAAATATTAAGAGAACAGAAACATATAGTCATGGCATATTTGGACAGTATTCTCGTATGGGGAAAAACCAAGGAATTAGCTGTGGCAGCAGTTTCAGCTACTAAACAGCTCCTTGAAACGCGGGGGTTTGTCCTACACCCAGATAAATCCAATTTGAAGCCATCAACTACTATGGATTATTTAGGCTTCACTATTAATTCAATCCAAATGACTGTTACTCTGCCAAGGGAGAAAATGGTTGCATTAGCACAATCATGCAAAAATTTAATAGTCAATATACGACCAACAATTCGACAAGTTTCCAGAGTAATTGGAATGATTGTAGCAGCATTTCCAGCTACACAATTCGGACCTTTGCACTATCAAAATCTACAAAGAGCAAAGGTACATGCACTGCATCGAAGTTTGGGTCATTATGGCCGAAATATGTATTTACCCACTGAAGCTATATCAGAACTACAGTGGTGGGCAGACAATGTTTGGCACAGTTTCAGTCCCATTATCATCACTAATCCTAACTTAGTTATCAAAACAGATGCCAGTGCTTTAGGCTGGGGAGCAACTAACTCCATATCCAGCACAGGTGGCAGATGGACTAATTCCGAGTCATCCTTACTACACTCACTGGGCATCAACTATTTGGAAATGTTGGCCGCCTACTATGGGTTAAAAGCATATGCATCTAAAATGCAGCACGTGCATGCTAGGTTACAGATCGATAATACTACGGTGGTGGCTTACGTTAACCACATGGGTGGCATAAAATCATTATCATGCGACAAATTGGCTAATACAATCTGGCTATGGTGTGTCAAAAGACATATTTGGTTATCAGCTGCCTATCTACCAGGTAAGCTAAATACAGTGGCAGACACCAGGTCACGAAAATTCAATGATAACATCGAATGGATGTTAGATCCAAAAATCTTTGCGAAAATTATTAAGCGATATGGAACGCCAGATATCGATTTGTTTGCATCTAGATTGAATCACCAGTTACCTATGTATGTGGCTTGTGAACCAAACCCAGAGGCAGCAGGGGTAGATGCCTTCACGCTGGATTGGGGAAATTTCTTCTTCTATGCTTTCCCTCCCTTCTGCCTCATCAGTCAGGTACTCCGGAAAATTCAGACAGACTCTGCTTCTGGAATTTTGGTCATACCCGACTGGCCTACCCAACCATGGTTCCCAGTCCTTCACGACATGGTGGTCGAGTCACCTATGGTCTTTCATAGCGACCCACAACTGCTGACTCACCCAGTATCCGGCATGAGTCACCCATGCCATCAAAATATTAAACTCCTGGTTTGTAGGTTCTAAACAGACCTTACCAGGGACTGGGGCTATCAGAAAGAACAATCACCACCATGTCGGCAGCCCTGCGGAATTCCACAAAGAAGCAGTACCTGACGTACGTCAAAAAATGGGAGAAATACTGCTTGGACGCAGGGACATCGTATGACAAAGCCTCAATCACCGACGTGTTGGAATTCCTGGCCCACTTACACCATGATGAGAAGATGAGCTACAGTGCCGTGAATGCAGCACGAAGCGCCCTGTCTGCTTATCTTAAACCAGCAGGACACCAGAGCATAGGGTCCCATCCGCTAGTGATAAAACTCCTAAAGGGTATTTATAATAACAAACCCCCAACACCCAGGTATACCCATGTATGGGATATTAGTGTCGTATTATCACATCTCAGAGGATGGCCACCAGCTGGATCCCTCAGTCTAGAGGAATCTACTCTAAAAACACTCATGCTCATGGCTCTCGTATCTGCTCAAAGGGTCCAGTCATTACACAAGCTACGACTGGACAACATGGTAACTACCCCAGACTGCATCACATTTGTTATTCCAGATCTGGTGAAACAAAGCAGGCCAGGAATGCCCAACTCACCGATATTATTCTGGGCCTACCCACCAGAACCAAGGCTATGTGTTGTGACCCATCTCCAGAAATATGTAGACACAACCCAAAAACTTAGAGGGAGTGAAAAAGCCTTATGGGTCAGCCACAGAAAACCTTTTGGACGGGTAACCAGCCAAACCATATCAAGGTGGCTAAAACAGGTCCTGAAAGCTGCGGGAATTAATACTAACGTTTTTAAATCCCATTCCACCAGGGCAGCATCAACATCAGCGGCGGAACGCATGGACGTCCCAATAGACCACATCCTAAATACGGCAGGATGGTCGAGGGAGTCGACATTCCGTGAATTTTATAATAAACCGCTGATGAAACCAGACCAGTTTGCAGAGAAAATTTTACAAACTGCAAATCTTTAATTTAAGCCCGGGGGAGCATTTTTGAATTTGTTATTGTTAATAAACACTTTTTGTTTTGAAAACAAACAGATTCTTTGGTCATTAAGATACCACTTCCTCCCTCAAGAACTTCGGCAGCGAGTGATATAAAGCTGTTACACGGTTTGAAATCACAGACCTTTGAAATCTTCACGTAGTCACTCACGTGACTCCGAAGTAAAATAGTAAGATTAAACGAGTACTTACCAGTTTGAAGTTTGATCTGTATTTTATGAGGAGTTACGATGAGGGATTACGTGCCCTCCGCTCCCACCCTCATTATATAGATCAAACTAGTAAACTGATGTCTCCTTGATCTTTACTATGTTCACTTCAAATATTGTGTCTACCTGTGATTCCACACCGCTGCTTGGAAGTATGCCGCGCCTGCGCACTGTGTGGGTTCTTCACGTAATCCCTCATCGTAACTCCTCATAAAATACAGATCAAACTTCGTACTGGTAAGTACTCGTTTAATCTTACTATTTTTTATGGTTCTATAAGATTCCCCCTCATCCTTCTAAACTCCAGTGAATACAAGCCTAGTCTTTTCAATCTTTCCTCATATGACAGTCCCGCCATCCTAGGGACATGTCACGTGTATTAATATCATCTTCAAGATCATATTCAGAGCAATTATGGAAATTCAAAGACATTTCACCAAACAAATGGCGTTTTTGATATTGTGATTTTGTTTTCACAAAATACTTCAGTTCAATTCAATCAGAGTGTGTCGGATAGTGTTAGTGTGCGGGGGTCACAGATCTGCGTGGGCCCAGTTAGTCGAAGGGCCTGTTTCCGCGCTGTATCTCTAAGCTAAACTAAACTAAAGCCAGGATAATGAAACACGCATCCAGAAACGCGCGGCATGACTTAATAACGACTTTCTGAATAGCATTACATGTACGTGTGGAAAGTAAAGGAAAATGTAGGGAGACAATGCAAGGGGTGATTTATCCATAAAGACACGTCTTCCACTTATGGAAAATTAATATTGCCCCTTCCGCAGCCCACCCTAATGAGGAGTGCAATCAGGAGAATAATAGACAATAGACAATAGGTGCAGGAGCAGGCCATTCGGCCCTTCGAGCCAGCACCGCCATTCACTGTGATCATGGCTGATCATCCCCAATCAGTACCCCGTTCCTGCCTTCTCCCCAAATCCCTTGACTCCGCTATCTTTAAGAGCTCTATCTAACTCTCTCTTGAAACATCCAGAGAATCTGCCTCCAATGCCTTCTGAGGCAGAGAATTCCACAGATTCACAACTCTCTGTATGAAAAGGTTTTTGCTCATCTCCGTTCTAAATGGCTTACCCCTTATTCTTAAACTGTGGCCCCTGGTTCTGGACTCCCCCAACACCGGGAACATGTTTCCTGCCTCTAGCGTGTCCAATCCCTTAACAATCTTATATGTTTCAATAAGAACACCTCTCATCCTTCTAAATTCCAGTGTATACGAGCCCAGCCGCTCCATTCTTTCAACATATGACAGTCCCGCCATCCCGGGAATTAACCTGGTGAACCTACGCTGCACTCCCTCAATAGCACGAACATCTGCAAGAAAGCAATTAGAGAACCTTTGCAGCCTGACACCACTTGCAGATTAGCTGCAAGGCTGCTCCAGGCTGTCCCACAATACTATTCCATGCTCCTTTGAAGATTGCAGAGTTTGTTTACATCAATATAGATCAAAGCAGAATACGAGTTTGAAAATAAAACATGGCCTCATTTCAAATGCCACTGGCTCGTTCCTTGCATATCTCCACATATATGTACAGAAATATCAGGGGTGGCACGGTGGAGCAGCAGTATAGATGCTGCCTTACAACGCCAGAGACCCGGGTTCGATCCTGACAACGGGGGCTGTCTGTACGGAGTTTGTCACGGGGTGAACGTACAAACTCCGTACAGACAGCACCCGCAGTCGGGATCGAACCTGGGTCTCTGGCGCTGCGAGTGACGTAAGGCAGCGACTCTACCGCTGCGCCACCGTGTGACACACGCATAGGGAATGGTGATGCACGCTGAGTTGTTTCATCTTCTGTACAGGCCTGGAGACCATTAGATAGATGTAAAAAGCTGGAGTAACTCAGCGGGATGGGCAGCATCTCTGGAGAGAAGGAATGGGTGACCATTCGGGTCGAGACCCTTCTTGTGTACAGTTTTGGTCTCCTAATTTGAGGAAGGACATCCTTGTGATTGAGGCAGTGCAGCGCAGGTTCACGAGATTGATCCCTGGGATGGCGGGACTGTCATATGCGAAAAGACTAGGCTTGTATTCAATGGAGTTTAGAAGGATGAGGGGAGTGATCTTATAGAAACATATAAAATTATAAAAGGACTGGACAAGCTAGATACAGGAAAAATGTTCCCAATGTTGGGCGAGTCCAGAACCTGGGGCCACAGTCTTAGAATAAAGGGGAGGTCATTTAAGACTGAAGTGAGAAAAAACATTTTCACTCAGAGAGTTGTGAATTTATGGAATTCCCTGCCACAGAGGGCAGTGGAGGCCAAGTCACTGGATGGATTTAAGAGAGAGTTAGATAGAGCTCTAGGGGCTAGTGGAGTCAAGGGATATGGGGAGAAGGCAGGCACGGGTTATTTGATTGAGGACGATCAGCCATGATCACTATGAATGGCGGTGCTGGCTCGAAGGGCCGAATGGCCAACTCCTGCACCTAGTTTCTATGTTTCTTCTGACAGGGGGAAAGCAAAACGAGAGATCTAGACGGTGATGTAGAGAGATATAGAACAATGAGTGAAAGATACGCAAAAATGTAACGATGACAAATGTTGTTAGATGTTTGTTTAGAAACATAGAAACATAGAAATTAGGTGCAGGAGAAGGCCATCCGGCCCTTCGAGCCAGCACCGCCATTCAATATGATCATGGTTTAAGAAGGAACTGCAGATGCTGGAAAATCGAAGGTAGACAAAAGTGCTGGAGAAACTCAGCGGGTGCAGCAGCATCTGTGGAGTGAAGGAAATAGTCAACATTTTCTTTGCTCCATGCAATCACCACTATAGGAAATAGGTAACGTTTCGGGCCGAAACCCTTCCGGGTTTCGTCCCGAAACGTTGCCTATTTCCTTCGCTCCATAGATGCTGCTGCACCCGCTGAGTTTCTCCAGCACTTTGGTCTACCATTGTTAGCTGTTTGTTGGGTGAAACTGGTGCGACTTGGTGGGGGAGGGGGGGACGGAGAGAGAGAGGGAATGCCGGGGTTACTTGAAGTTAGAGGAATCAATATTCATACCACTGGGCTGTCAGCTGCCCAAGCGGAATATTGAGTTGCTGGAGACCATTAGCTTGGTTAAAGCACATCAGTTGAAGCCTTCACATTGTTTTATCATCTGTTCTGTGACAGACATTATGCTGACCGGGTTATGGTTCCGACAGAGATTGAACGCAAGGCTCGCCGGGCCCTTTTTCCGATTCCTTTTGACCGACTGCCGTGCCTGACAGCTCCCGTGGAGATGGACAAAGGCCTTTCACGTCAGGGACTGACAGGAGAGAGAAGCATTCGGCTCAAAGGCCGAGTCCAATCTACATTGGCGATTAACACAAAACAAATCAACAATGAGCCTACCTGATCTCCCGGTTGCCAAACACTTCAACTCCCCCTCCCATTCCCACACTGACCTTTCTGTCCTGGTCCTCCCCCACTGTCAGAGTGAGGGCCAAATGCAAATTGGAGGAACAGCGCCTTATATTTTGTTTGGGCAGTTTACACCCTCAACGGTATAAACATTGAGTTTAAGAGGGAACTGCAGATGCTGGAGAATCGAAGGTACACAAAAAAGCTGGAGAAACTCAGCGGGTGCAGCAGCATCTATGGAGCGAAGGAAATAGGCAACGTTTCGGGCCGAAACCCTTCTTCAGACTGATCGGGGGCGGGGGTGGGTGGGGACAGAAAGGGAAAAGGAGGAGTAGCCAGAAGGCTGGGGGATGGGAGGAGACAGCAGGGGGGCTGAGGAAGGGGAGGAGACAGCAAGGACTAACAAAATTGGGAGAATTCGATGTTCATGCCCCCAGGGTGCAGACTCCCCAAACGGAATATGAGGTGCTGTTCCTCCAATTTCCGGTGCTGCTCGCTGTGGCCATGGAGGAGACCCAGGACAGAGAGGTCGGAGATGGAGTGGGAGGGGGAGTTGAAGTGCTGAGCCACCGGGAGGTCAGCTTGGTTATTGCGGACCGAGCGGAGGTGTTCGGCGAAACGATCGCCCAACCTCCGCTTGGTCTCACCGATACAGATCTGAACGCCGATGTAGATTGGACTCGGCCTTTGAGCAGAATGCTTCTCTCTCCTGTCAGTCCCTGACGTGAAAGGCCTTTGTCCATCTCCACGGGAGCTGTCAGACATTGTATAAACATTGACTTCTCTAACTTGAAGTAACCCTTGCTTCCCCTCGCTCTCCGTTCCGCCCACACCTGAGTCATTGTACCAGTTCTAAATTCGCCTTGTTGAGTCTCATTGTCTGTAAAGGGCCTGTCCCACTTACGCGACCTTGGCTTGCAAATTACACAACCTCATGGTCGCTTGAGGCGTAAGGGCAGCGTATGGCCGCGCGGGGCCAGTCCCACTTAGAAGCGCAGAGGGGAATGGAGTTGTGCGTGGCTGGGCCCGGCATCGAGCGGGGCTCTGAAATTCCTGCAGCGACCAAAATCTTTGCGCGCCGACGGCCTGTCGGCCCGCATACCCACGCAGGCGCATTGCGGCCGTACGCAGCGTCTTGACGTCGTGGCATTGCGTGATGACATCACAGCCTGACGCCGTGCGAAAGCCCAAATTCAGTCGGCCCGCCTCCTGCCCAGCTGATTTGTAAGCATAACGTAAATGACGTCACGCGCGTACTTAGCGCGAACTTAGCGCGAACAGCGCAAACATTGCGCGACCTCCACTTCCGGTTGGTCACACCAAACGCACGCAAGCGCATGCAAGTGGGACAGGCCCTTAATCCGTTTGTACCTATCCCACTGCTAACAATGGCTTGTTTCCTTTATCATCGTTACTTTTTTGCATATCTTTCATTCTCTTGTTCTATATCTCTCCTCCTCGTCTATACCTCTCCTTTCCCTTTCATCTGCCTCTCCGTCTGAAGAAGGGCCTCAACCCGAAATGTCGCCCACTCCTTCTCTCCAGAGACATGGCCTGTTCTGCAGAGATACTCCAGCTTTGTGTGTCTATCTTTGGTTTAAACCAGCATCTGCAGTTCCTTCCTGCACACAACAATGTACAGATTTGAAATAGAAGATAGAACACAACGGAACTGTGAAAGGTTTAAGGGCCTGTCCCGCTGTAGGTATTCGGGGCTCTCGTGGCTATTTTTCAACGTTGAAAAATCTTCAAGAGCTTACCGCGTTTCCCGAGAACCTGCCGTTAGCGTTACGAGCCGCTAAGAGACGTCCTGAGCTCCGACGTACCCGCTATGTACATTCTCCGTGCTTACCATGCGTTTGATTTTTTTTTAAACTTGGGAGAGCTCTTGGGTGAACTCGTATAGCGGGACAGGCCCTTCAATCCTATCTTTTGGAAACAGGCCCTTCGGCCCACCGAGTCTGCGCCAACCAGCCATCACTTCGTACACTAACACTATGTCGGAGTGCACTTGGTACCATGTTCGGCACAGACATTAAGTGCCCAAGGGCCTGTTGTACTGTATAGTTTAGTTTAGTTTAGTTTAGAGATATTGCTTGGAAATAGGCCCTTCATCCACCGAGTTCGTGCCGATCAATGATCGCCTGTCTTTGGAGTGTGGGAGGAAACCAGAGCACCCGGAGAAAACCCACGCGGTCACAGGCAGAACGTACAAACTCCGTACAGACAGCGCCCGTAGTCAGGATGAAGTCCGGGTCTCTGGTGCTGTGAGGCATCAAATCTACTGCAGTGCCACCGTGCCACCCTAAATGCTGCCCGACCCACCGAGTTACTGCAGCACTTTGTGCTTTGCTCAGGATTCCAGTGCCCGCAGTCTCTAAATTCGATCTATGACCTCCATTTACTGACCTTACTGAACCAATGGGAGTAAATTCCTTACCTAGGGAAGCACGGTGGCGCAGCGTAGAGTTGCTGCCTCACAGCGCTTACACCGCCAGAGACCCGGGCTACGGGCGGGCGCTGCCGGTACGGAGTTTGTACGTTCTAGAATTTAGAAGATTGAGAGGGGATCTTATAGAAACTTACAAAATTCTTAAGGGGTTGGACTGGCTAGATGCAGGAAGATTGGGGAAGTCCAGAACAAGGGGTCACAGTTTAAGGATAAGGGGGAAATCTGAGTTGGATGACCAGCCATGATCATATTGAATGGCGGTGCAGGCTCGAAGGGCCGAATGGCCTACTCCTGCGCCTAATTTCTATGTTTCTATGTTTCTAAATATAGCCAATGAACTGGCATCAACTACCTTCTGTGGCAGAGAATAGTAAGATTAAACGAGAACTTACCAGTTTGAAGTTTGATCTGTATTTTATGAGGAGTTACGATGAGGGATTTCGTGAAGAACCCCGCTTCCACGCATGCGTGTCATTCTTCAAAGCAGCGGTGTGAGGTCACAGGAACCTATAATGATCTAACATAGTAAGATTATCAAAGAGATACCAGTTTTTGATATGATCATAAGAGGGTGGGAGCGGAGGGCACGAAATCCCTCATCGTAACTCCTCATAAAATACAGATCAAACTTCAAACTGGTAAGTTCTCGTTTAATCTTACTATTTTACTTCGGAGTCACGTGAGTGACTTCGTGAAGATTTCAAAGCTCTGTGACCTCATGCCGTGGAACGAGTCCATGCTTCACAACTGCCTTGGGTATTGGGAGAGAGCATCATTAGTAATTTTAAAACACAATTATACAAAGAGTTGTGTGGTATAATGAAAAAATTATATAACATTTTTTTTTTTTTTTTTTTTTTTTTTTTTTTTTTTTTTTTAAATTTGAGAATCATAGCCCTGTAACCTTTCGGGCAATTATATTGTTGGACATAAAATGTCTTCTTAATACAAATGATGGTTCCAAAATTTAACTGGTTTATTATAAAAACCTGTGGAAAACCCCTTTTTGAATGACCATCCTGCCATTCTGAGGATTTGGTCTGTGGGTACCTGTACAAATTTTTGCTGCGGATGTTGCTGCAGCCCTGGTGGAATGAGAGTTAAAACATTAGTGTCATTTTTAGGACCTATTTGAGCCACCTAATATAGTTTGAGTCGTGACCCTTTCATGCGGTTTCTTTTAAGAGATAAACAACTCCATTTTCTGACCTCGAATGTTCTTAGTATATTCCATATATTGTTAGATGTGTCTTGCTATACACCGTCGTTTGCCATATGGGTGTACCATAAATTCAAACACTTGACCTGAGGAAACCCGATCTGTTTTCTTTTATTAAATCCTGTATGACAACACCAGTTTCTCGGTGAGATGATCAGGGAGTCCAGGCTCAGTTTGCTTAATGGCTGGACTTGTTGTGCGGTAAATAACACCATGAGCATAACCATCTTCCTGGTCTGTTACTGAAGTGACAATGCTGTTATGAGCTACAAGCTCCTCAGCATGTTGAGAAACGACACCCACGTCCCAGATTTCGGAGTACCTGGTTTTCTTACCAGGGGTGCGTTCCCACCGCGTGCCGCTCCGTTCCTTGTGATAGGTAATTGGAGAGCGCACTTGTGGCACTATTGATGGCACTGTAGCTCCATCGATTATCATAATGGAGGCTTGTAAAAATTCCAATACGGCCAGAATGTTCTTGGCCTTTTGGTCGAGGTTGTTGTCCAAGCAGTATATGCCCCATTTCTTGATGTCCAAAGGTACTGCTTCCATGTTGACAGTCTTAGTGCAGATGAGATGAGATTCATCGTCCTGTCTGACAGCCCAATGCCGTGCAGTGGGTCTTTAGCCTCTATAAATCCATAATCCATAGTCTTATGGCATGGATGACAGCCTCCAGTCACTGGAAAATTAATAATTTTTTGGCTATGTTCAATAGGGAACATGGTTCTAAACCATCCCCTGTATGACCGAATACCATGATTTAGAAGGTCAGTCGGAACTCTGAGAATTCCAGATGCCGAGTGTAGTTGAATTATCCCTAGTACCCCATTGATGGGGCCGAACGGGGGAAAAACATCACCCTATGGCTTTGTTACATAACAATGCCAAGCTGGTTTTAGAATTTTAGTAAATAATATTGGAGCTAATGATTGCCCCTATTGTAAGCTCTATTGCCAAAGTTCCTCTTTTGAGTCAATGCCTGCCATATAGAAAACCCGCAGCTGACACCAAGTCTTATCAAGAAAAAGAGAGTATCCATCTTAAAATGAATATCTAGAACAAATGTGTTTAGGGTTAAAATCAATGATAATCCTGCAACCCTACTCTATTTATTTTTAATAAATATGTTTGATACAATTCTAATGTTCCATGAAAAGTATGCTCAATCACATCTTTTGTGTACAATTTTTGTAGACCATGTGGGTTTTAGATTGTTTGGTTTATGTAAGGACAAAATGCCCTTCTGGTGTATGTTGTACTGTGGTTATTGGAATCTTATCAGATAACCCTGAATACTGCTGAGATTTTATGAATCTGTAGTGATTATATACCATACATAACTGTAGTGTTGTAACCTCCCCTACCATCATAGGTCCCTATTTTAAACAGAAGAAAACCCCACCCACCTACCTCCACGGTTACCGGTGGTTGTGTTATTTCCTTGGTTTATTTGACAAAGGAGGTTCTGGTTTGATATCTCTTGTTCGGGGTTGTGTGGGAGGTTGAGGTTCCCGCATCTTCCAGGGTGGCCGCCCTGGCCATACCCTAAAAAAGGATCCTGCGGGTAATTGATTTCTAGCACTGCCACTGGAATGAGCCACATTATTTATGGCGTTGCCTGTGGCCGGTATCATGCTCCAAAATAGGCCCTTGCGCTGGCCTTGATGAGCCCCAGTGTCTTGGCTTTGTCCACTCACGGTTCTTTGTTTGCAAATGGTAGCATTGTTTGGGGTCCCAGTGCTGGCTGAATGGCCGCCTTCCATGTGTAGTTCAGATCATATTGCATATTACTAAACAGAGCTAGTGCGTCTAGATGGTCTTTGGTTACCTACATTTAGTCCAGGGTGCGAGTGTATTCTATGATGCCTTCCGTCAATCCCTTTAAGCTTCTCTGGATCTTGAGGTCCTGGTTCCTGATGTTCGTCCATATGCTGCCAAATGCATTGGTTTACACTGGGCACCTGTAATGCCTCACTGTTGCCAGGTGGCAGATGTCTGGCCAGTGTCTGTAAATTTTTTCCCTGTTGGCGTTTGTGGCCAGACATATAGTAATACTATTGCCATCCTGGATCCAAGTCTACCCATGTTTGACTTGGTTAAAGTAATCAGCCACCATGTCCAGCAGAGTCCCTGCTGTGTTAGGATCATGGGATGCTGTTTTACCAGGCTCTGGCCCATCAGGGTCCTGCCTACTCTTTTTTATAGAGTTAGAGATCTCTAGGGTCCCGCACGGGGTACCCATGTGGGGCTTAACTGCTGCCCACTTGTCTTTTGTTCTGCGGACCCCTCTTGCAAGTCAGCCCAGAACTGACCCACAGTGCTCCCCTCTGATGGGGTAGAAGCATTGTGCAGCCCTCAAAGAGGTACTGCTGTGGGTTTATCACGTTGGAGCAAGGCTCCATACACCGCTTCTTCCCGCTCCAGCCCTCTCGGGCGCTGGTTGCCGGTGGTTTTATGCAAAGTCGGACCCTTCTGAGTCCACTACCTTGTTTAATTTGTGTCTAGCCTACCGCTCGGTCACATGGATCTGGCCGGTGCGGGGCCGACATCGGGCACAGCTGATCCCACTACGGTTGATCCAAGTGCCGCTGGCTGCTGCTGGCTGCCCCCTGTTCCACGGTCCTCCTTCTCCAGCTTGTCCTTCCTTCCGTGGAGTGGATATGGCCGGTGTGGAGGATAACTGGCACAGCTGATTCCATCTATTCCTTTAACCCGGCTCCAACGCTCTCAGCGCTCCTGGCTGCTCCTTTATCTTAGACCCGTGGGACCCACCCCCGTACTGACGGTACTGGTCCCTTGCGGTCGTTGCAGCCGGTCAACCCCACTCTAATGCCCTCAATTCTGGGCACTCCAACTTATATGGTCCTTAGCTAAGGAACATATAAGACATTAAAACTGATGATAACAGCTATTATAGATTTTATTTAATATATGGTCCCTAGATAAGGGACGTATCAGATATTAAACTGATAAGAACAGATACTACACCTGGTCACTCACATACTGGTCCCTTGTAGTAGATTGCAGCCAGTCAACTGCCAAGTCCTTTGCTGCTGAAAATGAATTTTCTCACCGTGCTGGAGCGAAGTTGGGCACAGGTGTTTTCCTCCTCCGGGAATCGATGTGCCCATGCTGCTCCTGCCGTTGCCAGCTCCTGCCGTTGCCAGCTCCTGCCGTTACAGCTCCTGCCGTTGCCAGCTCCTGCCGCAACCTGCGCTCCTGCAGCTGTCAGTGTCACTGCTGCTGCCCGTACTCCTGCAGCTGCCCGCAACTCCTGCAGCTGCCCGCAACTCCTGCAGCTGCCCGCAACTCCTGCAGCTGCCCGTACTCCTGCTGCTGCCCGTACTCCTGCAGCTGCCCGTGCTCCTGCAGCTGCCCGTACTCCTGCAGCTGCCCGCAACTCCTGCAGCTGCCCGTGCTCCTGCAGCTGCCGGCTGCCACTGCTGCTGCTGCTGCTGCCGACTGCCGCTGCTGCTGCTGCTGCTGCTGCTGTCGCTCCTCCGCGGTTCTCCCGCCGGCCTTCTGCACCTTACATGGACCCGGTCCATGTCTGCACCTAGAAGGTAAGTTGAAGGAAACGCAGGGTCTCTTACCTGCTGTTCCCGACTTTCCTTCTCCCGCTGGTGACCGTCGTTCCCTCCGTTGCGGGTTCGAGCCGCTCGGACCGACCCCGGTGTTCACGGGCCTGGTCCTTCGCGGCAGTTCCGCAGCCGGTAACCCCGGCTGTTCCTATAGATCCCCTGGCCCTTACCTTGTGAAGAAGGTTTTCAGCCCGGACGTCCCGTTCCGACTCCATAAGTGCCGCTGCACTCGCTGAGCGTTTCGAGCCCCGGTACCGCTGGTCCGTGCTGTCTGTCCCGCAGCCTCTGCGCTGGCTGCTACCGACTGGTCCCAAGTCAGTCTCGCTTGAGACTGGCATACGGGACCTCTTTACTTTGCTTCCCGCCCGGCCGAGAGGTGAATTTTGCCGGTGCGGGAGCAAAGTCGGGCTCAGGTTGTTCCCCCCCCAGGGAAACTCGTGCTGTTGCTGCTGCTGGCTGCTCGCCCTCCACGGGTCTCCCCACCAGCTTTCCGCAGCCACCTAAAAGTAAGTAGAAAAAGAGGGAAAACGCAGAGTCTCTTACCTGCTGTTCCCGACTTTCAAATTCTCCCGCTTGGGGAACGCCGTTCCCCTCTGTGTGACTCGTTGCAATGCGTGTAGCGATATGACACGCATGCGTGGAAGCGGGGTTCTTCACGAAGTCACGAAAACTGTTTTCCTCATCTCGATCCTAAAAGATTTCCCCCTTATCCTTAAACTGTGACCCCCTTGTTCTGGACTTCCCCAACATCGGGAACAATCTTCCTCCAAACTAAACTGAACTAAGCTTCCACTAAACACATAAACACAGGTAAACATAGCAAGTAAAACCTTAATATGTTCATAAGTGATAGTAGTAGAATTAGACCATTCGGCCCATCAAGTCTACTCCGCCATTCAATCAGGGCTGATCTATCTCTCCGTCCTAACCCCATTCTCCTGCCTTCTCCCCATAACCCCATGACACCTGGAAGTTTAGATCACATGGGATCCGAATGGCCTGTTCTTAAACCAGTAACAAAACTAAACATTCTGTTACTCGATAGATTGGATGTGGGGAGGATGTTTCCACTAGTGGGAGAGCCTAGGACTAGAGGCCACAGCCTCAGAATTAAAGGACGTTCTTTTAGGAAGGAGATGAGGGGGAATGTCTTCAGTCAGAGGGTGGTGAATCTGTGGAATTCTTTGCCGCAGAAGGCGGTGGAGGCCAAGTCAATGGATATTTTTAAGGTCTAGATAGATAGATTCTTGATCAGTACGGGTGTCAGGGGTCATGGGGAGAAGGCAGGAGAATGGGGTTAGGAGGGAGAGATAGATGAGCCACGATTGAATGGCAGAGTAGACTTGATGGGCCGAATGGCCTAATTCTACTCCCATCACATATGACCGATGACCTTTTTGACCCTACAGCTGCGTCCGCTGGACTGGAGGGCGGCATCCTCGGCAGCTTCGACCACCCCGGGCCGCGGGGCTTGAACCGGCCCGATCGCGGAGCTCGGTTGAGCCGCGGGACTTACTCACCATCATCCGCGCGGGGTCATGACAACGGAAGCCTGAATCGCCTCAGCGCAGAGGGAGAACAAGGAGGGAAGAGACAGTGACTTTAAGACTTTTGCCTCCATCACAGTGAGTAGGTGTCTAGTGAACTCACTGTGGTGGATGTTAAACTGTGTTTAACCATATAACCATATAACCATATAACAATTACAGCACGGAAACAGGCCATCTCGACCCTTCTAGTCCGTGCCGAACACTTACTCTCCCCTAGCCCCATATACCTGCGCTCAGACCATAACCCTCCATACCTTTCCCGTCCATATACCTATCCAATTTATTTTTAAATGATAAAAACGAACCTGCCTCCACCACCTTCACTGGAAGCTCATTCCACACAGCCACCACTCTCTGAGTAAAGAAGTTCCCCCTCATGTTACCCCTAAACTTCTGTCCCTTAATTCTCAAATCATGTCCCCTTGTTTGAATCTTCCCTACTCTCAGTGGGAAAAGCTTATCCACGTCAACTCTGTCTATCCCTCTCATCATTTTAAAGACCTCTATCAAGTCTCCCCTTAACCTTCTGCACTCCAGAGAATAAAGCCCTAACTTGTTCAACCTTTCTCTGTAACTTAGTTGTTGAAACCCAGGCAACATTCTAGTAAATCTCCTCTGTACTCTCTCTATTTTGTTGACATCATTCCTATAATTAGGCGACCAATTAGGCGGTTTATTGTGTGTTTTGTTATTTATTATTATAGTATGACTGCAGGCAACGAAATTTCGTTCAGACCGATAGGTCTGAATGACTATAAAGGAATCCAATCCAATCCATCCATCCAATGCTGACTAATAGATCCCATCCCATCTGTCTATTGAAAGTTCCTTATCTATATCTCTCTATATCACCATCTATATCTCTCAGTCTGAAGAAGGGTCTCAACCTGAAACGTTGCCTTTACTTCTGAGATACTGCCTGAGCCACTGAGTTACTCCAGCTTTATGTGCCTATCCCTATCTGAAACACCATCTGTCCATCAGCCATGATCATATTGAATGGCGGTGCAGGCTCGAAGGGCCGAATGGCCTACTCCTGCACCTAATTTCTATGTTTCTATGTTTCTATTTCTCTCCTCTGACTTAGTTTAGTTTAGAGATACAGCGTGGAAATAGACCCATCGGCCCATCGAGTCCGCGCCGACCAGCGATCCCCGCACACTAACGCTTTCCGACACACACCAAGGACAATTTACAATTGTACCCAGCCAATTAGCCGAGAAACCTGCACGTCTTTGGAGTGTCGGAGGAAACCGAGTGCCCGTGGAAAACTCACGTGGTCACGGGGAGAGAACGTGCAAACACCACACAAACAGCGCAGCGCCCGTAGTCTGGCGCTATAGAGTCACGCAGCATGAAAACAGGTCCATTGGCCCAAATTGCCCAAACCGACCAACATGCCCCATCCACACTAGTCTAAATGTTTCTAAAACATTGTGATAGTCCACTCCCAACTTTGTTATTTGTACAGAGAAAATGTACAAACGTATCCACACTGTGTTTCTACTTTACAGCGCCAGAGACCCAGGTTCGATCCTGACTACGGGCGCTGCCTGTGTGGAGTTTGTACGTTCTCACACCGTGACCTGCGTGGGTTTTCTCCGGGTTGTCCAGTTTCCTCCCACACTCCAAAGACGTACAGGTTTGTAGGTTAATTTTCTTTGGTAAGAATTGTAAATTGTCCCCAGTGTGTGTAGGATAGTGTTAGCGTGCGGGGTGGGTCGAAGGGGCCTGTTTCCTTGCTTGATCTCTAGACTAAACTAAAATAAACTTCACGAGTACAGTTATCATAGTCATAGAGTAATACAGTGTGAAAAACTGGCCCTTCGGCCCAACTTGCCCACACCGGCCAACATGTCCCAGCTACACTAGTCCCACCTGCCTGCGCTTGGTCCATATCCCTCCAATCCTGTCCTATCCATGTACCTGCCTAACCGTTCCTTCAACGTTGGGATAATCCCAGCCTCAACTACATCCTCTGGCAGCTTGTTCCATACACCCACCACCCTCTGTGTGAAAATCAGTCATATTGAACGACTCTGCTGCTAAGTCTGTTAAAGGGTTAGCGGGAGAGGCTTGCGAACAATGAGAGCAGAGCTGTGGTTTAGCAATGATTTGCAAGGAATCAATTTAATCAAGGAGTCTTGATAAAACCGTAAATTGCAAAGGGAAGCTTGACTGATTTATAAACGTCAGTGAAACGTTAGCAGTGAATTACAACACCAAGCCGAAATATCTATGATAAATTCATTCACTTTTAATAAGTTTGGTGATCCAAATATTATTTTTCTTCCCTTTCTCCAAAAGACACACCTTCACCGCAGCCCCGAAGCCGGGCCACCGCCACCGGAACGCCGGAAGGCCGCAACAGCTCCGAATTCGGCCAGCCTCGCGCTGGTAAGTCCCGGCTGGCTCTGCCTCCGGAGCCTCGAGGTTGGTCGCAGTTGGAGGCCGCCAGCTCCGCCATTAGGCCTCAGCGCAGACGGAGGCAGAGAAGGGGGATACGACAAAAAGAGGCGCATTCCCCCCCGAAGGAAGAGACAAAAAAAATCTCACCCCACACATATACACAACCTAATAAACTAAAATTTAATTAAAACAAGACAAAAGAAAACAACAACAAAAGTAAAAACAGACGGACTGCAGGCGAGCCGCAGCTGTCAACAGCGTCAAGTGACCTCCTATGGAAGCAATGTAGAAACATGATGGACGTGGAGAGGATGTTTCCACTAGTGGGAGAGGCTAGTATTAGAGGTCACAGCCTCAGAATTAAAGGACATTCTTTTAGGAAGGAGATGAGGAGAAATATCTTTAGTCAGAGGGTGGTGAATAGAAACATAGAAACATAGAAATTAGGTGCAGGAGTAGGCCATTCGGCCCTTCGAGCCTGCACCACCATTCAATATGATCATGGATGATCATCCAACTCAGTATCCCGTACCTGCCTTCTCTCCATACCCTCTGATCCCCTTAGCCACAAGGGCCACATCTAACTCCCTCTTAAATATAGCCAATGAACTGGCCTCAACTACCCTCTGTGGCAGAGAATTCCAGAGATTCACCACTCTCTGTGTGAAAAAAAGTTATTCTCATCTCGGTTTTAAAGGATTTCCCCCTTATCCTTAAGCTGTGACCCCTTGTCCTGGACTTCCCCAACATCGGGAACAATCTTCCTGCATCTAGCCTGTCCAACCCCTTAAGAATTTTGTAAGTTTCTATAAGATCCCCTCTCAATCTCCTAAATTCTAGAGAGTATAAACCAAGTCTATCCAGTCTTTCTTCATAAGACAGTCCTGACATCCCAGGAATCAGTCTGGTGAACCTTCTCTACACTCCCTCTGGGGGAATCTGTGGGATTCTTTGCCACAGACGGCTGTGGAGGACAAGTCAATGGATATTTCTAAGACAGAGATAGATAGATTTGTGATCATGACAGGTATCAGAGGTTATGGGGAGAAGGCAGGGGAATTGGGTTAGGAATTGGGTTATGGTCTGAGCGCAGGTATATGGGACTAGGGGAGAATACGTGTTCGGCATGGACTAGAAGGGTCGAGATGGCCTGTTTCCGTGCTGTAAATTGTTATATGGTTATGTGGTTTATATGGTTAATGAGAGATAGATCAGCCATGATTGAATGGTGGAGTTGGGCCAAATGGCCTAAATCTACTCCAATGACTTATGACCTTATGACCTTATGACATAAACCCATCTACAGAATGTTAAACTGTAAATTCTAGACCACTAAGTAGCTGCAAGGTACCAGATGAAGGAATCTGTCCGAATTCCTTCGGCCAAAGAGTTGAATGCGCAGTTTAAATGTGTCAGGACATTCAAGAATAAGGAGGAAGCCATTTAGAACAGAGACGAAGAAACACTTTTTCTCACAGAGTTGTGAGTCTGTGGAATTCTCTGCCTCAGAGGGCGGTGGAGGCCGGTTCTCTGGATGCTTTCAAAAGAGAACTAGATAGGGCTCTTATAAATAGTGGAGTCAGGGGATATGGGGAGAAGGCAGGAACGGGGTACTGATTGTGGATGATCAACCATGATCACATTGAATGACAATGCAGGCTCGAAGGGCCGAATGGCCTACTCCTGCACCTATTTTCTATGTTTCTATGTTTCTATCTATCTATCTATCTATCTATCTATCTATCTATCTATCTATCTATCTATCTATCTATCTATCTATCTATCTATCTCTGCCATGATCATATTGAATGGCGGTGCAGGCTCGAAGGGCCGAATGGCCTACTCCTGCAGCTATTTTCTATGTTTCTATGTTTCTATCTATCTATCTATCTATCTATCTATCTATCTATCTATCTATCTATCTATCTATCTATCTATCTATCTATCTATCTATCTATCTATCTATCTGCCATGATCATATTGAATGGCGGTGCAGGCTCGAAGGGCCGAATGGCCTACTCCTGCTCCTATTTTCTATGTTTCTATCTATCTATCTATCTATCTATCTATCTATCTATCTATCTATCTATCTATCTATCTATCTATCTATCTATCTATCTATCTATCTATCTATCTATCTATCTTGAACATCGAATTCTCCCAATTTTGTTAGTCCTTACTGTCTCCTCCCCTTCCTCAGCCCCCCTGCTGTCTCCTCCCATCACCCAGCCTTCGGGCTCCTCCTCCTTTTCCCTTTCTTGTCCCCACCCACCCCCGCCCCCGATCAGTCTGAAGAAGGGTTTCGGCCCGAAACATTGCCTATTTCCTTCGCTCCATAGATGCTGCTGCACCCGCTGAGTTTCTCCAGCTTTTTTGTGTAACTATCTATCTATCTATCTATCTATCTATCTATCTATCTATCTATCTATCTATCTATCTATCTATCTATCTATTACAGAATACAGTATAAATACAGAATAAGAGATAGAAGGGCCGAATGGCCAACTCCTGCACCTACTGGCTATAGTCTATTGTCTATTGACACAGACCACTTTAGCTAAGTTGACTTTGTTTAGATGTCTGTTGTAATGTGTTTCACTGGATATCAATATCTAATTGATCAGATGCTGTTGCCTCCGAGATTAAAGGGCATCAACTCTTGAAGCAACAAGATAGACAACAAAAAAAAAATCAAGTAATTATAAAAATCTTACTCAGCCGATATGTACTCTACAGTGCATGTGTGGTCTCTTTCCCCAGAGAGGAGGTTATTGACAGGAAAGGCAGGAAAAGACTTATTGTTCGGCTTTCAGTACTTTGGCCTTCATCAGTTCAAGTATTGAGTATGTCATGTTACAGTTGTATACGATGTTGGTGAGACCACATTGAGAGTATTGTGTAGGAAGAAGGAACTGCAGATGCTGGTTTAAACCGAAGCTAGACACAAAATGTTGGAGTAACTCAGTGGGACAAGCAGCATCTCTGGAGAGAAGGAATGGGTGACGTTTCTGGTCGAGACCCTTCTCCAGACTTTAGACTGTATTGCCTTCAGTTTTGGCCACCATGCTTTAGGAAAGATGTTGTCTAGCTGGAAAGGGTGCGGAGATGATTTACGAGGATGTTGCCAGGACTCGATGGCCTGAGGTATAGGGAGAGGTGGAGCAGGCTAGCGGTTCAGTTTAGTTTATTGTACTGAGGTACAGTGAAAAGCTTTTTGTTGCATGCTAACTAGTTAACTGAAAGACTATACATGCCTGGTCCCGCTGACTTACTCCAGCACTTTGTGTCTATCTTCTGATTACAATCAAGCTGTCCACAGGGTAAAGAAACAGGAAAAAGGCAATAATGTTTAGTGCAAGAAAAGGTCCAGTGATGTCTGATTAAAGACAGTCCGAGGGGTCTCCAATGAGGTTCATAGTAGTTCAGGACCGCTCTATAGTTGATGATAGATGATGGTTCAGTTGCCTGATGACAGCTGGGAAGAAGCTCTCCCTGAATCTGGAGGTGTGCGTCTTCACACTTCTGATGGGAGAGGGGAGAAGAGGGAGTGGCCGGAGTGAGACTGGCCCTTGATGATGCTGCTGGCCTTGTCGAGGCAGTGTGAAGTGTAGATGGAGTCAATGGAAGGGAGGTTGGTTGGTGCGATGGTCCGGGCTGCGTCCACAATTCCACTGCAATTTCTTGCGGACTTGGATGGAGCCGTTCCCAAACCATGATGTAATTCGTGCAGGAAGGTAAGTGCAGATGCTGGTTTAAACCAAAGAGAGACAGAAAAAGCTGGAGTAAATCAGCGGGTTAGACGGCATCTCTGGAGAAAAGTGGCACGTGACCTTTAGGGTCTCGACCCTTCTTCAGACTGGAGAAGGTTCTCGACCGGAAACATCTGAGATGCTGCCTGACCCGCAGAGTTAGAGGCCTGCCCCACTTGGGCGTCATTTGCGCGCGACGCAGGTGGAGCGTGAAGATTTTGTGCATCCCAAAATCCTGGGGCGCCGCGCGTGACCGCACGTCACTGCCTTCATCACCAGGCGCGCGTCGTGCGTTGTGAAGCGTAAAAAATGTCGAGTAAATGATGCGCAAATGACGCCCAAGCAGTGCAGACAACTTTGCAAACGTTTCTCTGGAGGCTGCAGCGAATCGTCTGATCAGCAGAGAAGGCTATTGGCTGCAACCTTCCCTCCATTGACGAACTGTACACTGCAAGGGCCAGGAAGCGAGCGGGTAAGATCATCTCTGACCCCTCACCCTGGCCACAAACTCTTTGAATCACTTCCCTCTGGAAGGCGACTCCGGACTGTCAAAGCTGCCACAGCCAGACATAAAAACAGTTTTTATCCACGAGTAGTTGCTCTACTCAACAGCCAAAAATCTGTAGCCTCCCTTTGATCTGGTATTTTGTTGGTTCACATGCTTGATCAATGGTGTTTTATCATGAATGTTTTATTATTATTAATGTTTAGTGTTTTCTGAGTCATTCGGAACTGTCACTGTATGTCATGTTGTTACTTGTGGGCAGAGCACCAAGGCAAATTCCTTGTATGTGAATACTTGGCCAATAAACTTACTTACTTAATCACCCGTTTGATGTATCATAATCAAGCACGGTAAATGTCAAACGTCTCCGATGTGGATGGCTGAAAACACTTAATGCTAATATCCTAATTATTCAGCGACTAATGGGATAACTAGAATTAAAATCAGGCATCATTTTCTGGAGGGATAACAAATTCTGAACAGTTTGTAGATGATTGACACAAAAAGCTGGAGTAACCCAACGGGTCAGGCAGCATCTCTGGAGAAAAGGAATCTGTGACGTTTCGGGTCGAGACCCTTCTTCAGACTGAGTAAGGGCAAACGAGGGATATAGACGGTGATGTGGAGAGATATGGAACAAATGAATGAAAGATTTGCTAAATCAGTAACGATGGTAAAGGAAGCAGGACATTGTTAGCTGCGGGCTCGGTGTGAATCAGTTACAGACACGTTTTTTTTTTTTTAATTCAATTTCAATTTTATTTTTAATATGTTTTATTATTTATTTTTTATTTATTAATTTTTTTATGACTTTTTTTTATTTTTTATGATACTGCCTGTAAGGGAAATTCATTTTGTTGTCTCAAATTGAGACAATGACAATAAATTTGAATACAATACAATACAATATATCTATTGTTTCCCTTTACCCTGAAGCTTAGTTTACATTAGAGATACAGCACGGAAACAGGCCTTTCGGCCCACCGGGTCCGTGCCGAACAGCGATCCCCGCACATTAACACAATCCTACACCCCCCACTAGCGACAATTGCTACGTTTATAACAAACCGATTAACCTACAAACCTGTACGTCTATAGAGTGTGGGAGGGAATCGAAGATCTCGGAGAAAAACCCGCGCAGGTCACGGGGTGAACGTACAAACTCCATACAGTCAGCACCCGTAGTCGGGATCAAACCCGGGTCCTGTCCCACAGTACGAGTTCATTCCAAGAGCTCTCACGAGTTTGCCCTGATTCGTACGCGGAGATTTACGGTAATGGCCACTCGTCGGTACTCGGGGCTCTCGTGGACATTTTTCAACATGTTGAAAAATCTTCGCGAGTCTTCCCGTGCTTACCTGCCATTAGCGAGTCTTCCCGAGTACCTGCCGTTAGCGTTACGAGCCGCTAAGAGACGTCCCCGAGCTCCGACGTACCCGCTACGTTCATTCTCCGTGCTTACCTCGAGTTTGATTTTTTTTTTAAATCTCGGGAGAGTTCTTGGAATGAACTCGTACTGTGGGACAGGGCTATTAGGCAGCAACTCTACCGCTGCGCCACCGTGACCATCTGAGTTCTTCAGACCCGCAACGTCACCTGTTTCGTCTCTCCAGAGAAGCTGCCTGGCCCTCTGAGCTACTCCAGCACTTTGTGTCTATCTTCAGTGTAAGCAAGCATCTGCAGTTCCTCCCTGCACAGTTTGTAGATTAATGTGGCTTCTCGTCGGTGTAATAATTTCCCTCCATAATCAAAGCTGATTTCCAATTGGGATCAATTGGAACCAAACCCTCAGCCAGCTTGGACTCTATTCCTTGGAGCGCAGGAGGATGAGGGGTGATCGTATAGAGGTGTACAAAATCATGAGAGGAATAGATCGGATAGATGCACAGAGTCTCTTGCCTAGAGCAAGGTGAATCGAGGACCAGAGGACATAGGTTTAAGGTGAGGGAGGAAAGATTTAAGGATTGAGGGACAACTTATTCACACAAAGAATGGTGGTGGGTGTATGGAACGAGCTGCCGGAGGAGGTAGTTGAGGCTGGGACTATCGCAGCATTTAAAAAAACATATGGACAGGTACATGGAATACACAGGTTTGGAGGTACACTGGGCAAGTGCAAGCAGGTGAGACTAGTGTATACATAGATACATAGACAATAGGTGCAGGAGTAGGCCATTCAGCCCTTCGAGCTAGCACCGCCATTCAATGTGATCATGGCTGATCATCCACAATCAGTACCCCGTTCCTGCCTTCTCCCCATATCCCTTGATTCCGCTAGCCCTAAAAGCTAAATCTAACTCTCTTTTGAAAGCCTCTAACAATCGGCCTCCATTGCCTTCTGAGGCAGAGAATTCCACAAATTCACACCTCTCTGTGTGAAAAGGTTTTTCCTCACCACCGTTCTGAATGGCCTTTCCCTTATTCTTAAACTGTGGCTCCTTGTTCTGGACTCCCCCAACATCGGGAACATGTTTCCTGCATCTAGTGTGTCCAAACCCTTAATAATCTTATATGTTTCAATAAAATATCCTCGCATCCTTCTAAATTCCAGCGAATACACGCCCAGATGTCCCATTCTTTCATCATATAAAGAATCCCGCCATCCTGGGAATTAACATGGTGAACCTACTCCCTACTCCCTCAACAGCAAGAATATCCTTCCTCAAATTAGGAGACCAAAACTGTAGATGGGTCATGATGAGCAAGTTGGGCCGAAGGGCCTGTTTCCACTGTATCAATCTAGACTCTGAGCCTTCCTATTTAATGCAAGGTACAGTAGTAGTTGAGTATCAATAGAATGAGTGTAGGTACCGGACTTGTCGAGATGAAATACATATTTATTTAAGGTGGAAGGAATGAGAGTTTGTTGTATTTTTTTATTTGCGAGATTAATTCTTGGTGGTTGAAACTTCTGAATAAATCCATCCCCTGACAAGGGCAGTAGCTGAGACTTTAACTGAGACTTTAGAGTGTGTAGACTGTAGAGATACAGCGCGGAAACAGGCCATTCGGCCCACCAAGTCCACGCTGACTGGAAGTCCCCGCACACTAACAATATCCTGCACACACTAGAGGCAAGTTACAATTAGACCAAGCCAATTAGCCTACAAACCTGTATGTCGCATGTGGCTGAAGCCCCCCCCCCCCCCCCCCCCCCCCCCCCACATTGGAGTGTGGGAGGAAACCGGAGCACCCGGGGGAAACCCACACAGTTCACGGGGAGAACGTACAAACTCCGCAAATTTAGCACCCGTAGTCAGGATCGAACCCGGGTCTCTGGCGCTTGTGAGGCAGCAACTCTACTGCTGCTGCGCCACCTTTAAACTAAACTAAACTAAACTAAACTAAACTAAACTAAACTAAACTAAACTAAACTAAACTAAACTAAACTAAATTAAACTAAACTAAACTAAACTAAACTAAACTAAACTAAACTAAATTAAACTAAACTAAACTAAACTAAACTAAACTAAACTAAACTAAATTAAACTAAACTAAACTAAACTAAACTAAACTAAACTAAACTAAATTAAACTAAACTAAACTAAACTAAACTAAACTAAACTAAACTAAACTAAACACATACAAGATAGAAGCAGGGATGAAGCAACCTGCCCGTCATGCCTGCTGCATCATTCAATAAGATCATAGCTGATGACTGAGCTCAGCGCTTCACGATACTTTTCAGCGCTGCAGGCTTCACGATACTTTTAACAGCCGAATGTCACGATCCTTTGCTTGGCAGTTCCTCGGCCCTGGCGACATGCTGACCACAAACAACAGCACCAAGGGAGGTGGGGTCCAGGCCATCAAACCCAGCTGGATTCCATTCAAAGTTTCAGGAATGAAATTCCTTTTAATCTTTCAAGCACAATGCACCACCCAGCTGGCTCCTTCACCCCTGCCAAGCGCGCCTTCCAAATGAAATGTTGTGTATTCCTTTCTCTTCCGCCAGCGGCAGGTCGTTGCCAGGCTGGGAAGATTTAACTCGTGAGTTCATAAGTTTCAGGAGCAGAGTTAGGCCAAATTGGCCCATCAAAGTCTGCTCCGCCGTTCAATCATGGCTGATGTATCTCTCTCTCTCAACCTCATTCTCCTGCCTGCTTCCCCCCCCCCCCCCCCCCCCCCCCCCCCCCCCCCCCCCCCCTTAGCCTCTGACACCCATACTAACCAAGAAACTGCCAAACTCAGCCTTAAAAATACCCATTGACTTGGCCTCCACAGCCATCTGTGGCAATGAATTCCACAGGTTCACCACCTTGGGTCCCACCCCGGCCACTCCCTCTTCTCCCCTCTCCCTTCGGGCAAAAAGTACAGAAGTGTGAAAACGCACACCTCCAGATTCAGGGACAGTTTCTTCCCAGCTGTTATCAGGCAACTGAACCATCCCACCACAACCAGAGAGCAGTGCTGAGCTACTATCTACCTCATTGGTGACCCTTGGACTATCCTTGATCGGACTTTGCTGGCTTTACCTTGCACTAAACGTTATTCCCTTATCATGTAACTGTAAATGGTTTGATTGTAATCATAGAAACAGAGAAACATAGAAACATAGAAAATAGGACCAGGATGAGGCCATTCGGCCCTTCGCGCCTGCACCACCATTCATTGTGATCATGGCTGATCGTCCCCAATCAGTACCCCGTCCCTGCCATCTCCCCCTTGATATCCCTCGATTCCATTAGCCCCTAGACACTCTAACACCCTTTTAAATTGATCAAGTGCATTGGTCTCTACTGCTTTCTGGGCCACTCTCTGGGTGAAAAAGTTTTTTCTCACCTCAGTCTTAAATGACCTCCCCTTTATTCTAAGACTGCAGCCCCTGGTTCTGGACTCGCCCAACATTGGGAACATTTTTCCTGCATCTAGCTTGTCCAGTCCTTTTAAAATTTTATACATTTCTATAAGATCTCCCTCTCATCCTTCTAAACTCCAGTGAATATATGGCCAGTCTTTCCAATCTTTCCTCATATGACAGTCCCGCCATCCCAGGGATCAATCTGCTGAACCTACGCTGCACTGCCTCAATCACAAGGATGTCCTTCCTCAAATTCGGAGACCAAAACTGTACACAATACTCCAGATGTGGTCTCACCAGGGCCCTGTATTTATTTGTCTTTCTGCTAGACTGGATAGCACGCAACAGAAGTTTAAAAAAAAATATTTGTATTAGAAGCAGTGTACAAAAGTATAAACAGCGGCAGATGACATAATACATTTATTGTACAGCTTCCATTTTAATTTTTTACAAAGATGAAATAGAGGAAGAGAGTGAGCAAGAAAGATAGAAAGTGAAAAAGAAAGTGAATATGTAAGAATCGAACCGCTAAACTACCAAATGAGTGAAATCAAAGAGTGAGCAACAGAGGTGTTTTTCACTGTACCTCAATACACGTGGCAATAAACTGAACTGAGAGCGAAACTGAGGAGGGACCCGGCAGCAAGTGCGGAGAGCGAGCGGGGGCATTGGAGAGCGTCAGAGAGCGATGGGGGCCGTCAAGAACGAAAGGGGGACCCGGCAGAGGTGGGTGAGGGGGGGCGGCAGACAAAAGACACGACAGTTCGGTGAACAAACCGTGGCGACACTTGTCTGTCGAGGCGAGGTCTGCTGTATGATTTTACCGGGTATTACGTGGAACAATGCGTTTCACTGTACCTCGTTACACGTGACAATAAACTAGCATTGTATTGATCGATCGAGAGCAAAGTCAGAATAAAAATCTTGACGATACTTAGTCTTTGCAGGCGCGAGCGCAACGTTGAAGAAACAGTTAGACAGGTACATGGATAGGACAGGTTTGGAGGGATATGGACCAAACGCGGGCAGGTGGGACTAGTGTAGGTGGGACATGTTGATCCGTGTGGGGCAACTTGGGGCAAAGGGCCTGGATAGAGTTTAGAGACACAGCGCGGAAACAGGCCCTTTGGCCGCACCGAGTCCGCACTGAGCACATTAACGCTACCCTGAACACACTAGGGACAGCTTTTCACATATTACACCAAGCCAATAAACCTACACACCTGTACGTCTTTGGAGTGTGGGAGGGAACCGATGGAACGCGGAGAAATATGCGGAGAATGTACAAACTCCGTAAAGACACGCCCGTAGTCATGACCGAACCCGGGTCTCTGGCGCCGTGAGGCAGCAGCTCTACCGCTGCGCAACCACGCCACGCTAACGGTGTGACTCTATGGCTCTGTGTTCCAATAGACAATAGATAATAGGTGCAGGAGTAGGCCATTCGGCCAATCGAGAGAGCACCGCCATTCAATGTGATCATGGCTGATCATCCACAATCAGTACCCCATTCCTGCCATCTCCCTGTATCCCCGGACTCCACTATTTTTAAGAGCCCTATCTAGCTCTCTCTTGAAAGCATCTAGAGAACCGGCCTCCACCGCCCTCTGAGGAAGAGAATTCCACAGACTCACCACTCTCTGTGAGAAAAAGTGTTTCCTTGTCTCCGTTCTAAATGGTTTACTCCTTATTCTTAAACTGTGGCCCCTGGTTCTGGACTCCCCCAACATCGGGAACATGTTTCCTGCCTCTAGCGTGTCCAAACCCTTAATAATCTTATATGTTTCAATGAGATATCCTCTCATCCTTCTAAACTCCAGAGTGTACAAGCCCAGCTGCTCCATTCTCTCAGCATATGACGGTCCCGCCATCCCGGGAATTAACCTTGTAAACCTACGCTGCACTCCCTCAATAGCAAGAATGTCCTTCCTCAAATTAGGGGACCAAAACTACACACAATACTCCAGGGTACACAAAAATTTTCCAGCATCTGCAGTTCCTTCTTGAACACAATACTCCAGGTGTGGTCTCACTAGGGCTCTGTACAACTGCAGAAGGACCCATTCTGTTGCTCTGCTCTTGGTGGTATAAAACAGCTTTCAATTTACTTTTAAAGTCTTTCATGAAGAGAACTTGGACCTGCTAAATGGGAAAATAAAATCACTATTTAACCATACTGACTAAAGTGCTTATACAGTAATTAATCTGGGAAATCAAATATCCATTCATGGTAGACTTCTAATTCCTATGCATCAGCTGTTTTCTTGAGAATGTCAATAAGTATAGCTTTGGTCCAATTGTGAGCATTCTATTGAATCTTGTGACTTTATTTGTAATGAGCCACAGTCGACAATACAGGTTCACTGGTGCAATGTGTAGGAAGGAACTGTAGATGCTGGTTTACTCTGAAGATAGACACAAAATGCTGGAGTAACTCAGCGGGACAGGCAGCGTCTCTGGAGAGAAGGTTTGCGTAACGTTTCGGGTTAAGACACATCTTCAGACTGAGTCTTTACCGAAGACAATTCATGTACAAACCTGCACGCTTTTGGAGTGTGGGAGGAAACCGGAGCACCCAGAGAAAACCCACGCAGGTCACGGGGAGAATGTACAAACTCCGTACAGACTGCACCCGTGGTCAGGACCGAACCCGGGTCTCTGGCGCTGTAAGGCGGCAATTCTACTGCCGTGCCATCGTGCCACGTCGGATAGAACCAGTGTATGTTGGTCGGCACGGACTCGGTGGGTTGAAGGGTCTGGTTGAAGAAAGGTCTCGACCCGAAACGTCACCCATTCCTTCTCTCCAGAGATGCTGCCTGTCCCACTGAGTTACTCTAAACTAAACTAAACTAAACAATATGGGTTGAAGGGCTTGTTCCTGTGCTGTACTGCTCTATGGAGGAAGGAACAGCAGATGCTGGTTTACACTGAAGGTAGGCACATAAATCTGGAGTAACACAGCGGAGCAGGCAGCATCTCTGGAGAACATTAATGAATAAGGGGTAAGCCATTTAAAGCGGAGATGAAGAAAAACTTTATCACCCAGAGAGTTGTGAATCAGTGGAATCCTCTGCCTCAGAAGGCAATGGAGGCCAATTCTCTGGATGCTTTCAAGAGGGAGTTAGATAGAGCTCTTAAAGATAGCGGAGTCAAGGGATACAGAGAGAAGGCAGGAACAGGATGATCAGTCATAGAAACATAGAAACATAGAAACTAGGTGCAGGAGGAGGCCATTCGGCCCTTCGAGCCAGCACCGCCATTCATTGTGATCATGGCTGATGGCTCACCGGGAACAGTCATGTTCACATTGAATGGCGGTTCTGGCTCGAAGGCCCAAGTAGCCTACTCCTGCACCTATTGTCTATTGTGTAAAAGGGATAGGCGACGTTTCGGGTCGAGACCCTTCTTCAGACTCAGAGCTTCAGAGATGCTGCCTGGCCCGCTGAGTTACTCCAGCATTTTGTGTCTATCATCAGTACTGTTCTATGTTCTATGATCTTGCCTGGTGTCAAATCAGAGGACTACACAAACTCAGGGAACAGCTGGATTCGAAAACGTTCTTTGATGTCCATTCACCCTTACATCTCTCCTTTCAATCTGTCGCTAACAGCAGGCTCCGTCATTTTCATCTGTAACCAGTTTTAAGCTTTTCCTTAGCACCTTTAGCACCTTTTCCCTCTGTTTGCAGATTTAAACGTTAATATGCTAAAAACGTGACATTTCATACGGGTGATGTTTCTTTTTTGCGCAGTTGTGGCCCAGGGAATTCCTCCCATCTGGTCGACATCATCTGCTGTTGCAACATGCACTCCACCATCGTGTTCATAGAGTCATCGAAGGACGTACCTTGATCAAGGAGATGAGGAGGAATTTATTTGTTTAAGAAGGAACTGCAGATGCTGGAAAATCGAAGGTGGACAAAAACGCTGGAGAAACTCAGCGGGTGCAGCAGCATCTATGGAGCGAAGGAAATAGGCAACGTTTCGGGACGAAACCCGGAAGGGTTTCGGCCCGAAACGTTACCTATTTCCTATAGTGGAGATTGTTCAACTCTTTGCATGGAGCGAAGAAAACATAGAAACATAGAAATTAGGTGCAGGAGTAGGCCATTCGGCCCTTCGAGCCTGCACCGCCATTCAATATGATCATGGCTGATCATCCAACTCAGTATCACGTACCTGCCTTCTCTCCATACCCCCTGATCCCCTTAGCCACAAGGGCCACATCTAACTCCCTCTTAAATATAGCCAATGAACTGGCCTCAACTACCCTCTGCGGCAGAGAGTTCCACAGATTCACCACTCTCTGTGTGAAAAAAGTTCTTCTCATCTCGGTTTTAAAGGATTTCCCCCTTATCCTTAAGCTGTGACCCGTTGTCCTGGACTTCCCCAACATCGGGAGCAATCTTCCTGCATCTAGCCTGTCCAACCCCTTAAGAATTTTGTAAGTTTCTATAAGATCCCCTCTCCTAAATTCTAGAGAGTATAAACCAAGTCTATCCAGTCTTTCTTCATAAGACAGTCCTGACATCCGAGGAATCAGTCTGGTGAACCATCTCTGCACTCCCTGTATGGCAATAATGTCCTTCCTCAGGTTTGGAGACCAAAACCGTACGCAATACTCCAGGTGTGGTCTCACCAAGACCCTGTACAACTGCAGTAGAACCTCCCTGCTCCTATACTCAAATCCTTTTGCAATGAAAGCTAACATACCATTCGCTTTCTTTACTGCCTGCTGCACCTGCATGCCTACCTTCAATGACTGGTGTACCATGACACCCAGGTCTCGCTGCATCTCCCCCTTTCCCAATCGGCCACCATTTAGATAAAAGTCTGCTTTCCCGTTTTTGCCACCAAAATGGATAACCTCACATTTATCCACATTATAATGCAGATTAAACTTTTCCTACCAGATGTCGGACGTGCATTCATTCTGCTAGTCACAGCACGGTCCCAGGGAAGACATTACGTGGTGCCAGAAGTGGGTTCGATTGTAATCATGTATTGTCTTTCCATTAGGTCATAAGGAATTGGAGTAGCATTAGACCCATCAAGTCTACTCCGCCATTCAATCATGGCTCATCTATCTCTCCCTCCAAAACCCCTTTCTTCTGCCTTCTCCCCGTAACCTCTGACACCCGTCCTAATCAAGAATCTATCTATCTCTGCCTTAAAATTATCTACTAACTTCTGTGGCAAAGAGTTCCTTACAGCGCCAGTTTCGATACTGACTATGGTCGCCTGTCTGTACGGAGTTTCTACGTTCTCCCCGTGACCTGCATGGGTTTTCAATGATTCACAAGTGATAGGAGTAGAATTAGGCCATTCGGCCCACCAAGTCTACTCCACCAATCAATCATGACTGATCTATCTCTCCCCCCTAACCCCATTCTCCTGCCTTCTCCCCATAATCCCTGACACTCGCACTAATCAAGAATCTATCTACCTCTGCCTTCAAAATATCCACAGCCTTCTGTGGCAAAGCATTCCACAGATTCACCACCCTCTGACTAAAGAAATTTCTCCTCACCTCCTTCCTAAAAGAACGTCCTTTAATGCTGTGGCTGTGGCCTCTAGTCCTAGACTCTCCCACTAGTGGAAGCATCTTCTCCACATCCACTCTATCCAAGACTTTTCTCCCCCTCATTCTTCCAAACTCCAATGACCCAGTGCCAACAAACACTCATCATAGGTTGAGTCAACCTGCTCGTACCTGGGATCATTCTTGTAAACCTCCTCTGGACCCTCTCCAGAGCCATCACATCCTTCCTCAGATACGGTGCCCAAAACTGCTCACAATTATTATTGCTCACAAGAACTGATGGCCACAGACGGCTGTGGAGGCCAAGTCAATGGGTATTTTTAAGGTGAAGATTGACTAAGTACGAAGAAGGGTCTCGGCCCGATACATCACCCATTCCTTCACTCCAGGGATGCTGCCTGTCCCGCTGAGTTACTCCAGCTTTTTGTGTCTATTGACAGATTCATGATTAGTATCGATGTCAAATGTTATGGGGAGAAGGCAGGAGAATGGGGTTGAGAGGGAACGATAAATCGGCCTAATTCAGCTCCTCTGACATATGAACTTTTGATCTTTTCCAATGCTGAAGCAGGCCCTTCAGCCCAACTTGCTCATGCTGACCATGATAACCCATCTATAATAGACAATAGACAGTAGGTGCAGGAGTAAGTCATTCGGCCCTTTGAGCCAGCACCGCCATTCAATGTGATCATGGCTGATCATCCACAATCAGTACCCCGTTCCTGCCTTCTCCCCATATCCCCTGACTCCACTATCTTTAAGAGCCCTATCTAGCTCTCCCTTGAAAGTATCCAGAGAACCGGCCTCCACCGCCCTCTGAGGCAGAGAATTCCACAGACTCACTACTCTCTGTGTGAAAAAGTTTTTCCTCATCTCCATTCTAAATGGCTTACCCCTTATTCTTAAACTGTGGCCCCTGGTTCTGGACTCCCCCAACATCGGGAACATGTTTCCTGCCTCTAGCATGTCTAATTCCTTAATAATCTGATATGTCTCAATAAGATTCCCTATCATCCTTCTAAACTCCAGAGTGTACAAGCCCAGCTGCTCCATTCTATCAACATATGACAGTCCCGCCATCCCGGGAACTAACCTTGTGAACCTACGCTGGGCTCCCTCAATAGCAAGAATGTCCTTCCTCAAATTTGGAGACCAAAACTACACACAATACTGCATGTGTGGTCTCACTAGGGCCCTGTATAACTGCAGAAGGACCTCTTTGCTCCTATACTCAACTCCTCTTGTTATGAAGGCCAACATGCCATTAGCTTTCTTCACTGCCTGCTGTACCTGCATGTTTACTTTCATTGACTGAACAAGGACCCCCAGATCACGTTGTCCTTCCCCTTTTCCTAACTTTTCCCCTTTTCCTAAGAGGATTTATGAAGGATTTGCCAGGACTTGAGGGCCTGAAACGTAGGGAGAAGTTGGGCAGGATAGGACTTCATTCCTTGGAGTGCAGGAGGCTGAGGAGTGATCATAGAAACATAGACAATAGGTGCAGGAGGAGGCCATTCGGCCCTTCGAGCCTGCACCGCCATTCAATATGATCATGGCTGATCATCCAACTCAGTATCCTGTACCTGCCTTCTCTCCATACACCCTGATCCCTTTATCCACAAGGGCCACATCTTAAATATAGCCAATGAACTGGCCTCAACTACCTTCTGTGGCAGAGAATTCCACAGATTCACCACTCTCTGTGTGAAAAATGTTTTTCTCATCTCGGTCCTAAAGGATTTCCCCCTTATCCTTAAACTGTGACCCCTTGTCCTGGACTTCCCCAACATCGGGAACAATCATCCTGCATCTAGCCTGTCCAACCCCTTAAGAATTTTGTAAGTTTCTATAAGATGCCCCCTCAATCTTCTAAATTCTAGCGAGTACAAGCTGAGTCTATCCAGTCTTTCTTCATATGAAAGTCCTGATCATATAGAGGTGTGTAAAATCATGAGATCGGCGATTAGTGATTGCACAGACCTTTAGCCCAGTATAGTGGAATCAAGCACCAGAGGTCATGGGTTTAAGTTGGGGGGGGGGGGGGGGCCTTCACACAGGGGAGGTGGGTATATAGAACGAGGTGCCACAGGAGGTAGGTGAGGACAAGTAATATAACAACATTTCATGTGATAGTAGAATTAGGCCATTCGGCCCATCAAATGTACTCCACCATTCAATCGTGGCTGATCTATCTCTCTCTCATTCTCCTGCCTTCTCCCCGTATAAGATCAGTAGGGATAGGCTATTTGGAAATTTAAAATACATTTCGACGGATACATTGGTGTCTGTCGAAATTTTAATTTCATTAAAGAATTTAATTTTAATTGAATTAAACAGGTTAAGAATAAGGGTTAGGCCATTTAGAATGGAGATGAGGAAAATCTTTTTCACCCAGAGAGTTGTGAATCTGTGGAATTCTCTGCCTCAGAAGGCACTGTGGGGGGCAATTCTCTGGATGCTTTCAAGAGAGAGTTGGATAGGGTTCTTAAAGATAACGGAGTCAAGGGATATGGGGAGAAGGCAGGAACGGGGTACTGATTGGGGAAGATCAGCCATGGTCACATTGAATGACGGTGCTGGAAGGGCCGAATGGCCTCTACTCCTACACCTATTGTCTATTGTCTATTCTCTGCACTCTTTCCGGATTAACATTAATGTGAATCAACATGCTGGGACTAATGGAGCACAAGAGATAACCAGTTGGTGATGGAGCTCGAGTTGCTATGAGCTTCGAGTGCATTAACAGAACAGACGGTGGGTGGCTCGGTGGCACAGCGGTAGACCTTCTACCTTACAGCACCAGAGACCCGGGTTCCATGCTGACTACGGGTGCTGTCTGTACGGAGTTTGTTCTCCCCGTGACCTGCGTGGGATTTCACCGGGTGCTCCGGTTTCCTCCCACGCTCCAAAGACGTGCAGTTCTGAAGGCCAATCGGCTTTGGTAAAATTGTAAATTGTCCCTAGCACGTGTCGGGTAGTGTTATGCCCCTGTCCCACTTAGGAAACCTGAACGGAGACCTCTGGAGACTTTGTGCCCCACCCAAGGTTTCCGTGCGGTTCCCGGAGGTTTTTGTCAGTCTCCCTACCTGCTTCCACTACCTGCAACCTCTGGCAACCACCTGCAACCTCCAGGAAACCTTGGGTGGGGCGCAAAGTCTCCAGAGGTTTCCGTTCAGGTTTCCTAAGTGGGACAGGGACATTAGTGTGCGGGGATCGCTGGCCGGCCTGGACTTGATAGGCATGTTTCCGCGTTGTGTCTCCAAATTGTAAAAAAAAGGCGCTGAAACTGAGAGGGATCTCGATTTGTGCTCGCCTGTGCAGTTTGAACTGTATAAATCCGTGCATGTGATGAGACAAGTCACCGACCACTGGAAATAATCGTTCACAAGCCACTGAACAACGCACTTGCTGAGATAATAATAAAAATAATATTATCTGTGTTACACTTCACATACAATCGAGTGCAACCCAAAGTGCTTTCCACATACACACATACAAACAAAAATACGATTTAAAACAATAAGAACATAGGCAGTTAATAGCATCAAAAGCACAGATTTATACAAAAATATAAAATGTTAAATTGAGGGTGTAAAAGGCCAACCAGGTGCACACGGACCTGGTTCCAGAACCAGGGGCCACACAGTCTTAGAATAAAGGGGAGGCCATTTAAGACTGAGGTGAGAAAAAAAACGTTTTCACCCAGAGAGTTGTGAATTTATGGAATTCCCTGCCACAGAGGGCAGTGGAGGCCAAGTCACTGGATGGATTTAAGAGAGAGTTAGATAGAGCTCTAGGGGCTAGTGGAGTCAAGGGATATGGGGAGAAGGCAGGCACGGGTTATTGATAGGGGACGATCAGCCATGATCACAATGAATGGCGGTGCTGGCTCGAAGGGCCGAATGGCCTCCTCCTGCACCTATTGTCTATGTTTCTATGTTTCTATGACAAAGGAAGTAAAGTTAGTTGAAAGCTTGAGTAAAGCGGCTGTTTAAAAATGTCAACTGAGTGGGCGTCTCCCATAGCCCTGGGTGGGTTATTCCACAGCTCGGGGCCGTCATTGAAAAAGCCTCTTCGGATCTTTGACTTGTCGTGGTGAAGTGGCTTGTATGCCCCCATGATACTGAGAGCGATGCCGTCGGAAGCACCAGCTTCTGTTAGAGCTACCCATGGCGGTAAGGTCAAGGACGAGGGTCCAGACTAAGAACGATCCAACCTACAAGACTTCAACAGTAGACCAGGCGGACAAAGTTATCTTGAACTCATCGGCTGTGAAGGCGGATGAAGGCTGAATGTTGGGATGTAATGTTAAAATTGTACAAGGCATTGGTGAGGCCAATTCTGGAGTATGGTGTACAATTTTGGTCGCCTAATTATAGGAAGGATGTCAACAAAATAGAGAGAGTACAGAGGAGATTTACTAGAATGTTGCCTGGGTTTCAGCAACTAAGTTACAGAGAAAGGTTGAACAAGTTAGGTCTTTATTCTTTGGAGCGCAGAAGGTTAAGGGGAGAGTTGATAGAGGTCTTTAAAATGATGAGAGGGATAGACAGAGTTGATATAACCATATAATAAACCATATAACAATTACAGCACGGAAACAGGCCATCTCGGCCCTACAAGTCCGTGCCGAACAATTGATGTGGAAAAACTTTTCCCACTGAGAGTAGGGAAGATTCAAACAAGGGGATATGACTTGAGAATTAAGGGACTGAAGTTTAGGGGTAACATGAGGGGGAACTTCTTTACTCAGAGAGTGGTGGCTTTGTGGAATGAGCTTCCAGTGAAGGTGGTGGAGGCAGGTTCGTTTTTATCATTTAAAAATAAATTGGATAGTTATATGGACGGGAAGGGAATGGAAGGTTATGGTCTGAACGCAGGTAGATGGGACTAGGGGAGAATACGTGTTCGGCACGGAGAAGGGTCGAGATGGCCTGTTTCCGTGCTGTAATTGTTATATGTTATATGGTTATATGGTTATCAGGCTGCAACAGCTCCAATCGTCTTGGTTCCCTTGCCATTGATTGATTTGTGAAGGACCGTGTGGTACTTGGAGCGCTACATCAAGTACAGGTTAAACACACACACGCACGGGTGTCTTCGTTCTGTGAGCTGCAAAGCCAGGATTGGACTCATAAGCCACCTGAGAGTCTATAAAAACGGCAGGACATACGTAGGGTATCATCCTCGACCTCGACAGCAAAGAGCAGTATTAGCAGGTACTGGGAGTGGCGTGTACCTGGCAGCTGTTTGCACCTGCGATTTTGTACCTGGGAAGAATTGATCTCTGGGAGACACTTCTAGAGGCAAGACAACAACAGTTCAACCATGCCGCTTCAGAAAGTCCAATCCGATATTGACGGTACATCAAGTCTACTCCGCCATTCAATCATGGCTGATCTATCTCTCCCCCCTAACCCCATTCTCCTGCCTTCTCCCCATAACCCCTGACACCCGTACTATTCGAGAATCTATCCATCTCTGCCTTCAAAATATCCACTGACTTGGCCTCCACAGCCTTCTGTGGCAAAGAATTCCACACATTCACCACCCTCTGACTAAATACGTTTCTCCTCATCTCCTTCCTAAAAGAACGTCCTTTAATTCCGAGTCTGCGACCTCTGGTCCTAGACTCTCCCACTAGTGTAAACATCCTCTCCACATCCACTCTATCCAAGTCTTTCACTATTCTGTACGTTTCAATGAGGTCCCCCCACCCCCTCCATTCTTCTAAACTCCAGCGAGTACAGGCCCAGTGCCGACAAACGCTCATCATATGTTAATCCACTCATTCCTGGGATCGTTCTTGTAAACCTCCTCTGGACCCTCTCCAGAGCCAGCACATCCCTCCTCAGATACGGCTCCCAATATTGCACACTTTATTGTCACATGTGCCAACTTTGGTCTAGCATGTAATACACAAAATGCTGGAGTAACTCAGCGGGACAGGCAGCATCTTTAGAGAGAAGGAACGGGTGACGTTTCGGGTCGAGACCCTTCTTCAGACTGAGAGTCAGGGGAGAGGGAGACACAAGAGATACAGAAGGGTAAGGTGTGAAAACGGGAGATCAGACTCTGAACACCTCTGCTCCTAAACGTACCTGATCTCCTGGCTGCTAAACACTTTAACTCCCCCTCCCAATCCCACACTGACCTTTGTGGCCTGAGCCTCCACCAAAATGCTTCCACCAACACACCTTCTCCTAGCTAACAATGATCTATTCTACATTTTCTGTGATCTCCAACCCCTTTGATGTCTCGTTTTCACACCTTGCGTTTCCTTGTCTCTGTGTCTCCCTGGATGATCAGTCATAGAAACATAGAAACATAGAAAATAGGTGCAGGAGTAGGCCATTCGGCCCTTCGAGCCTGCACCGCCATTCAATATGATCATGGCTGATCATCCAAGTCCGTATCCTGTAACTTCCTTCTCTCCATACCCCCTGATCCCTTTAGCCACAAGGGCCACATCTAAGTCCCTCTTAAATATAGCCAATGAACTGTGTGTGGCCTCAACTACCTCCTGTGGCAGAGAATTCCACAGATTCACCACTCTCTGTGTGAAAAATGTTTTTCTCATCTCGGTCCTAAAAGACTTCCCCCTTATCCTTAAACTGTGACCCCTTGTCCTGGACTAAGACTCTAGTCATGATCACATTGAATGGCGGCGCTGGCTGGAGGGGCCAAATGGCCTACTCCTGCACCTATTGTCTATTGTCCCCCTGGGTCTCAGTCTGAAGAAGGGTCTCGACCCGAAACATCGCCCTAAAAGCTGGCGTTATCGCGAACATCCACGTCCCATGAAAGTATAAATAAAATGAAATCTTCGCCTTTTTGAAAAGATGGGGCAGGCAAACTGAGCGTGCATAATTTCATGGGTCTGCTCGCTGTCAAAAAGCGAACATTTAGAAATTTGCATGTATATGGAAAAGCAGATGATAAGCAGGCATTATATTATCCTAATGAAACTGCTCACCAAGAAGATGAAAAACGTTGTCTAAAGAATGTGGGTTGCATATCAGAGAGCAACAGGAACTCAATGACTCTCGCGCCTCTCAGCAATTCAATCAGTTATTTGAACAGTGCAAGAAAGTTTGGGTTGAAAGCCGCAATGCTAATTGCAAGGAAGTAACCTTGAGAGATACTCTCGAGAATAACACAAACACATTCCAGAAATCAGACCAGATATCAAATTGAAGGTGGACAAGAATGCTGGAGAAACTCAGCGTGTGAGGCAGCATCTATAACCATATAACATATAACAATTACAGCACGGAAACAGGCCATCTCGACCCTTCTAGCCCGTGCCGAACACGTATTCTCCCCTAGTCCCATACACCTGCGTTCAGACCATAACCCTCCATACCTTTCCCGTCCATATAACTATCCAATTTATTTTTAAATGATAAAAACGAACCTGCCTCCACCACCTTCACCGGAAGCTCATTCCACACAGCCACCACTCTCTGAGTAAAGAAGTCCCCCCTCATGTTACCCCTAAACTTCTGTCCCTTAATTCTCAAGTCATGTCCCCTTGTTTGAATCTTCACTCCTCTCAGTGGGAAAAGCTTATCCACGTCAACTCTGTCTATCCCTCTCATCATTTTAAAGACCTCTATCAAGTCCCCCCTTAACCTTCTGCACTCCAAAGAATAAAGCCCTAACTTGTTCAACCTTTCTCTGGAACTTAGTTGTTGAAACCCAGGCAACATTCTAGTAAATCTCCTCTGTACTCTCTCTATTTTGTTGACATCCTTCCTATGGAGCGAAGGACCATAGATGTTGCCTCGACGATTCGGGTCGAGACCCTTCTTCATACTGATGTAGGGGGTTTCTTGGTTTCTTGGTCCTCCAAAATATTCCAAATGGAATTTAAACTGGAAGAAGAAAGGAATAGGCAGAGGTAAACACAGTGGGCTGTGGGAGAGCTGGGAAGGGGAGGGGAAGGAGGGAGAAAACAAGGACTACCTGAAATTTTTACATTTACCAATTTCTCCAGTCAATGTTCATATCGCTGGGGTGTAAACTACCCGAGCGAAATATGAGGTGCTGCTCCTCCAATTTGCGGTGGGACTCACTCTGGCCATGGAGGAGGCCCAGGACAGAAAGGTCGGGTTTGGAATGGGAGGGGGAGTTGAAGTGCTGAGCCACTGGGAGATCAGGTTGGTTAATGCGGACTGTGCGGAGGTGTTGGGCAAAGCGATCGCCAAGCCTGCGTTTGGTCTCACCGATGTAGAGCTGTTGACAATATATCAAGTGAAGATATATTTCCTCAATGATGTTGGATTGGTGACATCTTATCTGATGGAGGTGAATCTAGGGTGGTGAATCTGTGGATTTCAGTGGGAGAGTCCAGGAACAGAGGTCATATCACTTTGGTCATGGCTGGCCATGGCTGTCTCCAGGGTGCTATCCCCTATATGGAGGAGGCCTGTGCGTGACTTTGTTTAACGTGGGGAGACTGGTGCACAGACAGCCACCCCACGTGGGGTCCTTGACAGATCTGGGTCAGGATCCAGTGGCATGGAGTCCAAGACGACCGGAGACCCTTTTCTGCCGCAGCCTTCATCCGCCTTCCCAGCCGTTGTGACGTTAGCTCCACTAAGGTCAGCCATCGTCCTCCGCCTGTTCCACCGTTGAGGTCTTGGTTGGATTGGCTCTTTGTCAGAGACCTCCCCCTCGACCTTACCGCCATGGGTGGCCCTACCAGGAGCATCGCTCCAGACGGCATCGCTCTCAGGATCTTAGGTCTACACAAGCTTCTCCACTATGACAAGGTGATAATCCACGGAGAAGAGGTCATAACCTCAGAATTAAAGGATGTTCCTTTAGGAAGGAGATGAGGAGGAATTTCTTTAGCCAGAGAGTGGTGAATTTATGGAATTCATTGCCACAGAAGGCTGTGGAGGCCAAGTCAATGGATATTATTAGGGCAGAGATAGGTGTCTTCTTGATTAGTGCGGGTGTCAGGGGTTATGGGGTGAAGGCAGGAGAATGGGGTTAAGAGGGGAAAAATAGCTCAGCCACAACTGAATGGCAGAGTAGACTTGATGGGCCGAATGGCCTAATTCTACTCCTATTCCATGATGACATTATGACAAACACTATGAACGGTTCGATTGTAATCACGTGTTGTCTTTCCGCTGTCTGGTTTAGTTTAGTTTAGTTTAGAGATACAGCGCGGAAACAGGCCCTTCGGCCCACCGGGTCCGTGCCGACCAGCGATCCCCGCACAATAACACTCTCCTACACCCACTAGGGACAGTTTTTTATATTTACCAAGTCAATTAACCTACAAACTTTGGAGTGTGGGAGGAAACCGAAGATCTCGGAGAAAATCCACGCAGGTCACGGGGAGAACGTACAAACTCCGTACAGACAGCACCCGTAGTCAGGATCGAACCCAGGTCTCCGGCGCTGCATTCGCTGTAAGGCAGCGACTCTACCGCTGCGCCACCGTGACCGCCCTAAAACACCCGTTGGCACACGACAAAACCTGATCACTGTACCTCGATACACGTGACAATAAACTAAACTGAAACTGTAATAGGTAGAATGAAGAGAATGATAAAATACCAGCGACAGATCCTGGGATAGTATTGTGGTTCAATGATGCTTTATTCATCACATTTGCACACTGCGCAGTGACATTCTGTTTATATATATATTACGAGACTAAGTGGGACCCGTTGGGTCCCAGCATCACACGGGAGGGCTGGTCACACAACGCAATATTCCACCTCTCCACCAATTCCAATATTGCTGGCCAGTGGGGGGGGGGGGGCTTTCTGTTGTATTAGTATGAGTGTAGTGGGCCGAAGGGACTGGTTTCCAGAGGGCTAGTATGGACATTGTGGGCCAAATGGATTCTTGGGCTGGCAGCTCTGTCACTGATGCCAGGCAGTACAGTCACTCAGACCTGGCAGGCTGGCAGCTGAGAAACTGCCTGAAATTCTGCCCAAACGGCGACAGACTCCGGGTTTTCGTGAATGTGTGTATATCCATCCTGCCGCCAGCGGGGGGCAGCAGAGAGAATGGCGAATTTTTTAAAAAACATTAATAAGTCTCTGATTTTTCTTAGGGAAAAATCCTCATGTCCAATCCGGCGGAGGGGGACTCTGAGCGAGGTGGCCAAATATGACGGCTGTAACAGGCGGCGATCTTTCAGAAATCACGAAACAGAAAGTCAGAAAGTGGTCAAGATCTTAGTTTTAGTAATATACTAGACTAAGTGGGACCCGTTGGGTCCCAGCATCACACGGGAGGGCTGGTCCTCCAAATCAATATTCCACCTCTCCACCAATTCCAATATTGTTGGCTAGTGGGGCGGTTTCTGGAACGCTAGTATGTGTGTTGTGGGTCAAAGGGACTGGCTTCCAGAGGGCTAGTATGGACATTGTGGGCTGAATGGATTCTTGGGCTGGCAGCTCTGTCACTCTGGCCTGGCAGCTCAGTCACTCTGGCCGGGCAGCTCAGTCACTCTGGCTGTTGTGCACTGAAGGAACTGGTTTCCAGAGGGCTAGTATGGACATTGTGGACTGAATGGATTTTTGGACTTGCAGTTCACTAAGTCATGGGTGGTGGGCTAGCACTTCAGTCACTTACAGCTGGTGGGCTGGCATTTCACTTACTCATGGCTGGTGGGCTGGCAGCCCTGTCACTCACAGCTGGTGGTGGCAGTTCACTCAGTCACCCTCTTCCCTTCCCCCCCCCCTCTCTGCTCCATGCCATTCCCCTCCCCCCACACGCATGCAGTCCATCTCCCCTCAATCTCCCCCATGCACTCTTAGTGGCTATCCACACACACGCACAGATACTCAGACACTCATGCAGACACACACTCAGACACACATACAGACACTCACACATACACACACACACACACACACACACACACGCACGCACGCACGCACACACACACAGATACTCAGACACTCACACAGACAAACACTCACACACATACAGACACTCACACGTACACACACCAACACACAGACACTCACACACTCATCCACAGACACTTACACAGACACAGCAACTCATACATACGCACGCACAGACAGACGACACGCACACACACTTTAGAAGCAATAGAGATACTATCTGCAAGCATTTTAGAACCAATAGACATTTGTTTGCAAGCTTTAGAACCAATAGACATTTTGTGCAAGCTATAGAACCAATAGACATTTTGTGCAAGCTTTAGAACCAATAGTTAATTTTTTTAGCAAGCTTTAGAACCAATAGACATTTTTTGCAAGCTTTAGAACCAATAGATATTTTTTTGCAAGCTTTAGAACCAATAGACATTTTTTTGCAAGCATTTTAGAACCAAAAAAGACATATTCTGCAAGCATTGTAGAACCAAAAGAGACACTTTTTGCAAATATTTTAGAACCAATAGACACTTTTTGCAAGCATTTTAGAACCAATAGACACTTGTTGCAAACATTTTAGAACCTATAGACACTTTTTGCAAGCATTTTAGAACCACTAAGGGGACTCACATTTGAGTAGACACGTGTTATTCACAGCTCAGAGAAAGGTAACCCTCTGCCTTCCTCCATCTTGAAGAGACTGTGAGGCACACCACTTCCGGGTTTTATAGTCCCTCCCCCTCCCGCCTTTGCAAGCATTTTAGAACCAATAGAGACTTTTTGCATTTCAGAACCAATAGACATTTTTTTGCAAGCTTTAGAACCAATAGACATTTTTTGCAAGCTTTAGAACCAATAGACATTTTTTGCAAGCATTTTAGAAAAAATAGGCGTTTTTTTGCAAGCTTTAGAGCCAATAGCAAAAGGATTTGAGTATATAGCAAAAGGATTTCATAGCAAAAGGATTTGAGTATAGGAACAGGGAGGTTCTACTGCAGTTGCACAGGGTCTTGGTGAGACAACACCTGGAGTATTGCGTACAGTTTTGGTCTCCAAATCTGAGGAAGGACATTATTGCCATAGAGGGAGTGCAGAGAAGGTTCACCAGACTGATGTCAGGACTGTGTTATAAAGAAAGATTGGATAGACTTGGTTTATACTCCTTAGAATTTAGGAGATTGAGAGGGGATCTTATAGAAACTTACAAAATTCTTAAGGGGTTGGACAGGCTAGATGCAGGAAGATTGTTCCCGATGTTGGGGAAGTCCAGGACAAGGGTACACAGCTTAAGGATAAGGATAAGGGGGAAATCCTTTAAAACCGAGATGAGAAAAACTTTTTTCACACAGACTGGTGAATCTCTGGAACTCTCTGCCACAGAGGGTAGTTGAGGCCAGTTCATTGGCTATATTTAAAAGGGAGTTAGATGTGGCCCTTGTGGCTAAGGGGATCAGATGGTATGGAGAGAAGGCAGGTACAGGATACATGGTTGGATGATCAGCCATGATCATATTGAATGGCAGTGCAGGCTCGGAGGGCCGAATGGCCTACTCCTGCACCTAGTGTCTATGTTTCTATGTTTCTATCCCTCTAAACCTGTCCTATCCATGTCCAAATGTTTTTCAAATGTTCATTTTAAATGAATAACATCTTCATAACTTGCCAAGATGAGATTTGGACTCAAAACCAAAAACCAAGCTTTAGAACCAATAGACATTTCTTTGCAAGCTTTACAACCAATAGACATTTTGCAAGTTTTAGAACCAATAGACTTTTTTTTGCAAGCTTTAGAACCAATAGACATTTTTTGCCACTTTGGAACCAATAGACACTTTTTGCAAATATTTTAGAACCAATAGACACTTTTTGCAAGCATTTTAGCATTCTCATTTGAGTAGACATGTGTTCAGTATTATTCACAGATCAGGGAAACGTGACCCTCTGCCTTCCTCCATCTTGAAGAGTGAGTAAGGCACACCACTTCCTAGTTTTATAGTCCCTCCCCCTGCCTCCAGCGGGGGCAGCAGAGAGAATGGGGAATTTTGTAAAAACATTAATACCTCTGTCATTTTTCATCGACGGGAAAAATCCTCGGCACATATGCGGCGGAGTGGGGCTTTGAGCAAGGTGGCCAAAAATGACGGCCGTAGGTGGCGGCGTTCTCTCGGAAATTGCAGCACAGACGGCCAAATGCGATCAGGAACAGAGATTTAGTAATATAGATAGACAACACATGCAGTATTTTTCAATCAAAAATGAAGAGATTTTGTCCATTGCGTCCACTTCAAGAGTCGGTACCCAGAACCAACTGTGAAAGATAATTCAGTCATCCACTCGCCAAGGTTTGCTTTTGAGATTCCCGTATCCATTAACAAGAACATGCTTCAGTTTCCAACCTAGATGATCCCGAGGGCAATAACAGTTTGTTTCTGTTCCGGTTTTCATAATGGTGACTCATTTTTTTCCCATCCAGGACTTGAACAAACATGAGACCAATCAGTTGCGACAGTCGTTATTCAATTACTCTTCATCACAAGAACACGTTGGCTTTCTGTCAATGCCTGTTGCCTTGGGAAACCATTGAGTTCCATCCAATCCCCCAGGGCTACCATGTAGTAATTGTATTTTTGTATTTACAAAACCTGAGACAAGGCTGAGGATATTTTTGATTTTATTTTTTTGCCGGCGGGGAAAACATTTGTTGGATTGCAAAAGAAAATTGAAGATTAGATTCAACGTCACCGTGTTTGGCTGGAGTTACGTGCAGTGTACGTACGTGTGGTGGCAACAACACGGCACATTGACTTTTTTTCACTGGATGCAACATGGGGTATTCAAGAGCGAGTTCGAAAACATAGACAATAGGTGCAGGAGTAGGCCATTCGGCCCCCTGAGTCAGCACCGCCATTCAATGTGATCATGGCTGATCATCCACAATCAGTACCCCGTTCCCGCCTTCGCCCCATTTCCCCTGACTCCACTTTAAGAGCCCTATCTAGCTCTCTCTTGAAAGTATCCAGAGAACCGGCCTCCACCACCCTCTGAGGTAGAGAATTCCACAGACTCACCACTCTCTGTGAGAAAATGTGTTTCCTCGTCTCTGTTCTAAATGGCTTACCCCTTATTCTTAAACTGTGGCCCCTGGTTCTGGACTCCCCCAACATCAGGAACATGTTTCCTGCCTCTATCGCATCCAATCCCTTAATAATCTTATACGTTTCAATAAGATGCCCTCTCATCCTTCTAAATTCCAGAGTGTACAAGCCCAGCCGCTCCATTCTATCACCATGTGACAGTCACGCCATCCCGGGAATTAACCTGGTGAACCTACGCTGCACTCCCTCAATAGCAAGAACTCTCCTCCGATCACCTATGATGTCCTCCGCCGCTGCGCCACCATTGTCGTCCACGTGCGGTCCACGCGCTCGGCCTCATGGAGCTGACAAACTCGCCCTCCGCCTCCTCTGAGGAGTGGCTGTTTAGTACATACTCCACCCCCGCCAGGGTGCGTGACGAAAAGTCGAAACCTTTCTCAGAATAAAGGGGAGGTCATTTAACTTAGAAAACATATAGAAACATAGAAATTAGGTGCAGGAGTAGGCCATTCGGCCCTTCGAGCCTGCACCGCCATTCAATATGATCATGGCTGATCATCCAACTCAGTATCCCGTACCTGCCTTCTCTCCATACCCCCTGATCCCCTTAGCCACAAGGGCCACATCTAACTCCCTCTTAAATATAGCCAATGAACTGGCCTCAACTACCCTCTGTGGCAGAGAGTTTCCAGAGATTCACCACTCTCTGTGTGAAAAAAGTTCTTCTCATCTCGGTTTTAAAGGATTTCCCCCTTATCCTTAAGCTGTGACCCCTTGTCCTGGACTTCCCTAACATCGGGAACAATCTTCCTGCATCTAGCCTGTCCAACCCCTTAAGAATTTTGTAAGTTTCTATAAGATCCCCTCTCAATCTTCTAAATTCTAGAGAGTATAAACCAAGTCTATCCAGTCTTTCTTCATAAGACAGTCCTGACATCCCAGGAATCAGTCTGGTGAACCGTCTCTGCACTCCCTCTATGGCAATAATGTCCTTCCTCAGATTTGGAGACCAAAACTGAGAAATTTAAGACTGAGGTGAGAAAAAAACTTTTTCACCCAGAGAGTTGTGAATTTGTGGAATTCCCTGTCACAGAGGGCGGTGGAGGCCAAGTCACTGGATGGATTTAAGAGAGAGATAGATAGAGCTCTAGGGGCTAGCGGAGTCAAGGGATATGGGGAGAAGGCAGGCACGGGTTATTGATTCGGGACGATCAGCCATGATCACAATGAATGGCAGTGCTGGCTCGAAGGGCCGAATGGCCTCCTCCTGCACCTGTTATCTATGTTTCTATGAAAGTGCTCGGATATCAGCGGCCACCACTAATGAGGAAAATTAGTGCAGACAAACAGAGCCTGAAGGAACAGAGGGCCAACTGAATAAATAAATCCTCGATCAATGTATTCTTCAGTTTTGATTTACCACAGTAATTCTTTCATGTCGACTCCAGGATTTCCAAGTGGCATCAAACATGGGACTAGACCGAAGCTTCTTGTGATATAAGTGGAAGTATTGGACTCATTTGTGGGCCCGCAAATGAAACCCGCGGAAACATAAATGAGGGAAAATAGTTGCGATGAAAAGGTGCGTACATTCTAATGGAGATTAAACAACAATAACACAGCCTGGGCACAAAGTTACTTCCTCATCAGTATTCCTCACAAGAAATCTCATTGCTTTCTACAGAGAATGAGACTGAGCTGACGCAATGCATTAATGATGAATTTATCTTGATATATTATCCACCAGTCGGCTGTAAAGGGATCACCAGAATTCAAGATTGTGTTGTAAATACATGCTGCCACTTGCATTTGTCTATATTATTGAGCTTGATAGAACTGGTGCTGTCTCCTGTTAACCCAGTCGACACACTTCCTCCAGGACACAACCAAAGCTGCTGCGGAGATGGCATGGTGGCTCAGCGGTAGAGTTGCTGCCTCACGCTCGAGGGAACCTGGTTCGATCCTGACCGCGGGTGTTTCTCTGAGCGGAGTTTGTGCGTGCTCCCCGTGACCTGCGTGGGTTTTCTCCGGGACCTTCATAACAAGAGGATCCCAGTATAGGAGCAAAGAGGTTCTTCTGCAGTTGTATAGGGCTCTGGTGAGACCACATCTGGAGTATTGCGTACAGTTTTGGTCTCCTAATTTGAGGAACGTTGCGCTCGCGCCTGCAAAGACTAAGTATCGTCAAGATTTTTATTCTGACTTTGCTCTCGATCGATCAATACAATGCTAGTTTATTGTCACGTGTAACGAGGTACAGTGAAACGCATTGTTCCACGTAATACCCGGTAAAATCATACAGCAGACCTCGCCTCGACAGACAAGTGTCGCCACGGTTTGTTCACCGAACTGTTGTGTCTTTTGCCTGCCGCCCCCCACCCACCTCTGCCGGGTCCCCCTTTTGTTCTCGACGGCCCCCATCGCTCTCTGACGCTCTCCAACGCCCCCGCTCGCTCTCCAACGCTCCCGCTCGCTCTCGGCACTTGCTGCCGGGTCCCTCCTCAGTTTCGCTCTCAGTTCAGTTTATTGACACGTGTACCGAGGTACAGTGAAAAACACCTCTGTTCCTCACTCTTTGATTACACTCATTTGGTAGTTTAGCGGTTCGATTTTTACATATTCACTTTCTTTTTCACTTCCTATCTTTCTTGCTCACTCTCTTCCTCTATTTCATCTTTGTAAAAAATTAAAATGGAAGTTGTACAATAAATGTATCATGTCATCTGCCGCTGTTTATACTTTTGTACACTGCTTCTAATAAAAATATTTTTTAAAAACTTCTGTTGCGTGCTATCCAATTATCAGAAAGACAAATAAATACAGGGCCCTGGTGAGACCACATCTGGAGTATTGTGTACAGTTTTGGTCTCCGAATTTGAGGAAGGACATCCTGGTGATTGAGGCAGTGCAGCGTAGGTTCACCAGATTGATCCCTGGGATGGCGGGACTGTCATATGAGGAAAGATTGAAAAGACTAGGCTTGTATTCACTGGAGTTTAGAAGGATGAGGGGGTATCTTATAGAAACATTTAAAATTATAAAAGGACTGGACAAGCTAGATGCAGGAAACATGTTCCCAATGTTGGGCGAGTCCAGACCCAGGGGCCACAGTCTTAGAATAAAGGGGAGGTCATTTAAGACTGAGGTGAGAAAAAACTTTTTTACCCAGAGAGTTGTGAATTTATGGAATTCCCTGCCACAGAGGGCAGTGGAGGCCAAGTCACTGGATGGAGTTAGATAGAGCTCTAGGGGCTAGTGGAGTCGAGGGATATGGAGAGAAGGCAGGCACGGGTTATTGATTGGGGACGATCAGCCATGATCACAATGAATGGCGGTGCTGGCTCGAAGGGCCGAATGGCCTCCTCCTGCACCTATTTTCTATATGTTTCTATGTTTCTATTCTTACCACCCATTGTGTCAATAATTTGTCCCTCAGGTTCCTTTTAAAATGTTCCATTTAGTCCCACCTACGTAAGTTACATCCTTCTAAAGCTGGAGAAGAAAGAGATCAGAAATGCTTCCTGCTGAGGTAAAGTTCCTACCGGAGAGTCAGAGCCACACCTCGTGGAAACAGGCCCTTCGGCCCAACTTGCCCACAGCGGCCAACATTGCCCACAACAGCCAATAGGTCCCAGCTGCAGCAGTCCCACCTGCCCGGGCTTGGTCCACACCTGTCCTTTCCATGTACCTGTCTAACTGCTTCTTATACTTTTTCAGGGGATTGAGAGCTTTTTAGCAAACAGGAATAGACTAAGGAATTGATGGGAGAACGTGAGAAATATGAAAAAAGCAGACTCTGAGAGCGTTAAAAGACTGGCGATGGCAAGTGTGAGCTGCAGACAGCAGAGACAGGAGAAAGTATAAGAGGGAATAACAAAATAACAGAGAATTTGTACCGAATACTTTGCATCTGTCTTCAAGTAAGAAAATAGATAAAACCTGTCCGAGTAATTCAGAAATGGCTGGTCCAGTGAGAATGAGGAACTGAAGGAACTAAGTGTTCAACTAAAACATGTTTTTAGATACTTTGGTGAGTTTGAAAGCTGATAAATCCCAGGAATGTTATAGTCTACATTGCAACATTTTGGAGGGGATGATCCTGGGAATTGTCAAGGCTCTGATTACAATCTTCTAAAGTTCTCTTACTTTAGTTTACTTTAGTTTAGGTTAGAGTTACAGCGCGGAAACAGGCCCTTCGGCCCACAGAGTCCGCTCCGACCAGCGATATATGTTGAAAGAATGGAGCGACTGGGCTTGTACACGCTGGAATTCAGAAGGATGAGAGGGCATCTTATTGAAACATATAAAATTACTAGACTCAGTGGAACCCGTTGGGTTGCTTTCTGTTGCGCTAGTTTGGGTGTAGCGAGCCGAAGGTACTGGTTTCCAGAGGGCTAGTATAGACATTGTGGGCTGAATGGATTCTTGGGCTGGCAGCCAACTGTTGCAACGATTTTAAAAGCCAAGCCAAAGCAAATAATTTGGCTGCAGCCACCCGACAACCAAATTTCATTTTGTGAACACAAACTTGTTAAAAAGGCGAGGCAAACAATTGGACAGCAGCCACTTTACAGCCGCATCGAGGAGACTCACCGTGGAGTTGACGTGCGTTCAGTGTTATTCGCAGCTCAGAGAGCTGTGACCCTCTCGCTTCTTGGGTCTGACAGAGACTGAGTGAGGGACTACACTTCCGGGTTTTATAGTCCCGCCCTCCCTGCCGCCAGCGGGGGCAACAGAGAGAATGGGGAATTTTTTTAGAAACATTAATATCTCTCTGATTCTTCATCGATGGGAAAATTCCTCCGATCCCGGAAGGCAGAGCGGGGCTCTGAGCGAGGTGGCCAAAAATGATGGCGGTAGGTGGCGGCGTTCTCTTGGAAATCACGCCACAGCGAGCCAAAAGTGGTCAAGATCAGACTTTTAGTAATATAGATTAAGGGATTGGACACGCTAGAGGCAGGAAACATGTTCCGGATTTTGGGGGAGTCCAGAACCAGAGGCCACAGTTCAAGAGTAAGGGATAGGTCATTAAGAACCAAGATGAGGAAACACTTTTTCTCACAGAGAGTGGTGAGTCTGTGGAATTCTCTGCTAGAAGGCAATGGAGGCCAATTCTCTGGATGCTTTCAAGAGAGAGCTAGATCGGGCTCTTAAAAATAGCAGAGTCAGGGGATATGGGGAGAAGGCAGGAACGGGGTACTGATTAGGGATGATCAGCCATGATCACATTGAATGTCGGTGCTGGCTCGAAGGGCCGAATGGCCTACTCCTGCACCTATTGTCTATTGTCTATTGATCCCTGTACATCAGCACTACCCGACACACACTGGGGACAATTTCACATTTATACCAAGCCAATTAACCTACAAACCTGTACGTCTCTGCAGTATATTATTTTAGTTTAGAGATACAATGCGGAAACAGGCTCTTTGGCCCATAATGTCTGTGGCCAACATGATTTGGTCAGCGTGGACTGATTGGGCCGAGGGCCGTGTTTCCGCGCTGTATCTCTAAACTAAAGACCCTTCGGCCCATCGGATCCAGGCCGACCATCAATCGTATAGACACACAGGTGTGTAGGTTAATTGGCTTCTGTAAATAGTTCCTAGTGTGCAGGGTAGAATGTCACTGTACCGATCCATATGTGACTACAACAGTATTATTATAACTGTACTGCAGTCAATCCCACATTCCTATTTTTCCTTTTCTTATTCATTTAATTATTATCTCAAATTTGGATCAACATCCAGATTTAGATACGGTGCCTCTGGGCCCTGGTTCTATTTACATTTTATTTCCATGAAGCACATTCTGTACATATTCAAGTCTGTTCTCTGTTTACCCACTGCTGGTGCCTTGTTTTCTCTCTATCAGGCAGCTGATGACGTGCAAGGTAAACTAGCCACGCTCACCTCCCTGGAGCGGCACGGTGGCGCAGCGGGAGCGTTGCTGCCTCACAGCGCCGGAGACCCGGGTTCGATCCTGACCGCGGGTGCTGTCTGTACGGAGTTTGCACGTTCTCCCCTGGCATGAGTTTCCTCTGAGTTTAGTTTAGTTTTGTTTAGAGATACAGCACGGAAACAAGCCCTTCGGCCCACCGAGTCCACGCCGACCAATGTTTCCCCACTATCCGACACACACTCGGGACATTTTTTTTTACACATATACCAAGACAATTTACCTACAAACCTGTACGTCTTTGGAGTGTGGGAGGAAACCGAAGATCTCGGAGAAAACCCACGCAGGTCACGGGGAGAACGCTCTCTGGCGCTGTAACATAGAAACATAGAAAATAGGTGTAGGAGTAGGCCATTCAGCCCTTCGAGCCAGCACCACCATAGACATAATATCATGGTTGATCATCCAAAATCAGTACCCCATTCCTGTTTTCTCACCATATCTCTTGATTTTGTTAGCCCTAAGAGCTACATCTAACTCTCTCTTGAAAACGTCTAGTGAATTGGCCTCCACTGCCTTCTGTGGTAGCGAATTCCACAGATTTCAATTCAATTCAATTCAATTCAATTCAACTTTAATGTAATCGCACAAATACAAGTATCAGTACAACGAAATGCAGTTTTGCGTCAGTCCGTAGTAGTTGTACATAAAGAGAAAAAACAAGAAAAAATATAAAGAGAGAAGATACAGAATAATCAGGAAATACAGAATGATTAAACAAAGGGGGACGGAGGGACCAGAGAAGTCTATCGTCGGGACTCCGAGTTCAGCAGTGTGATTGTGTTGTTATAGAAGCTTTTCCTCATCCTGCTGGTACGTGACCTGAGGCTCCTGTACCGCCTCCCTGATGGGAGTCCATGGTTGGGGTGTGAGGGGTCTTTAATGATCTTCCCAGCCCGTCTCAGACACCGTTTTCGGTAGAGGGCATCCATGGCAGGGAGCAGGGCACCGATGATGTGCTGCGCGGTTTTCACCACCCGTTGTAGTGCCTTCCTGTCCGCAGCAGTGCAGCTGCTGTACCATACCGTGAAGCAGGTGGTCAGGATACTCTCTATGGTACAGCGGTAAAAGTTGGGCAGGATCTGGGGGGACAGGTGGGCTTTCTTGAGCCTCCTAAGGAAGTAAAGGCGCTGCTGTGCCTTTTTGATCAGCTTGGAGGTGTTGAGGGACCAGGACAAGTCCTCCGAGATATGCACTCCGAGGAATTTATAGCTGGAGACGCGCTCCACCTCAGTCCCGTTGATATGGATGGGGGTATGACTGCCTCCTCTGGTCTGCCTGAAGTCGACAATAATCTCCTTCGTCTTTTTGGAGTTGAGGACGAGGTTATTGTCGGCACACCAGGTGGTCAGGTGCTGGATCTCATCCCTGTAGGCTGACTCATCGTTGTCGCTGATCAGTCCTACTACCGTGGTATCGTCAGCAAACTTAATAATGGCGTTGGATCCGTACTTTGGGATGCAGTCGTGGGTGAAGAGGGAGTAGAGGAGAGGGCTGAGCACACAGCCCTGTGGCACTCCAGTGTTCAGTGTTATAGTGGAGGAGGTGAGGTTGTTGACCCTAACAGACTGTGGTCTGTTAGTGAGGAAGTCCAATGTCCAGTTGCAGAGGGAGGTGGAGATGCCAAGTCCACTGAGTTTGGTGATCAAGCTGGCGGGGATGACGGTGTTAAAGGCAGAGCTGAAGTCAATGAACAGCAGCCTGATGTAGGAGTTGTTGTAGTCCAGGTGGGTCAGGGCAGAGTGCAGGGCCGCCGATATGGCGCCCTCTGTAGACCTGTTGGTCCGGTAGGCAAACTGATGGGGGTCCAGTGTGGGGGGGAGGCAGGCTTTGAGGCGAGCCAAGATCAGCCGCTCAAAGCACTTTGCAATGACAGGGGTGAGTGCCACTGGGCGGAAATCGTTGAGACTCCCTGTAGCTGACTGTTTGGGCACTGGCACGATGGTTGATGTCTTGAGGCAAGTGGGGACAACACCCTGGGCCAGTGAGAGATTGAAAATGTCGGCGAGGACTGGGGATAGTTGTCCAGCACATGCCCTAAGCACCCGGCCAGGGATGCCATCGGGGCCGGCAGCTTTGTGCTCATTCACCTTGCTCAGTGCATCTTGTACAGCAGAGGTGGAGAGACTGAGAGGTTGTTCATTCGGGGGTGGAGCAACTTTAATGGCTGGGGTTTTGTTGTCTCGGTCAAAGCGAGCATAGAAGTGGTTTAGCTCATCACGCAGGGTGTCGTTGTCTGGGGGAGGGGTGTTAACTTTCTGATAATCGGCAAGGGATTTGATTCCTTGCCACATGCGCCTGGGGTCAGAGTTGTTGTGGAAATGCTCCTCAATCCGCCGTTTATGATTTAGTTTAGCAGTCCTAATTCCCATTTTCAGATTGGCCCTGGATGAGCTGTATCCCTCAGCGTCGCCAGATCTGAAAGCGGCATCGCGAGCCTTCAGTAGGAGTCTGACCTCCCTGCTCATCCACGGCTTCTGGTTAGGGAAAGTCTTTATCTCCTTGCAACTCTCTGGGTGAAGAAGTTTTTCCTCGTCTCAGTCCTAAATGGCCAACCCCTTATTCTTGAACTGTGACCCCTGGTCCTGGAATCCCCCAACATCGGGACATTGTATGATTAACAAGTCCTAACAGAACCCCCATTTGCTAAACACTTTAACTCCCCCTCCCATCCCCCACACTGACCTTTCTGTTCTGGGCCTCCTCCACTGTCAGAGTGAGGCAAATAGGAGGAACAGCACCTCACATTTCACTTGGGCAGCGTTTAAACCCCAGCGGTATGAACATTGACTTCTCTAACTTCAAGTAACCATTGCATCCCCTTTCTCTCTGTCTCTCCCCACCCTAGTCATTGTACTAGTTTCAATGTGGTCCTGGTGAGTTTCATTGTCTGTGGGGCTCCCAACATTGGGCGGGAGTTGGGAGTTGGCAAGAGACCAAGCCCGAGAGAGCGTAGTGACGGGGGGGGGGGGGGGGGGGGGGGGGGGGGGGAGGGTGTGGGAGTGTGACCCCCTCCCATTGGTGCGGATTTTTTGCATTTTTCAGCTTGAAATTGTGCACTGGTGCATACTGTAGCGAGTCTTTTAAATCACACTTGAATGCAATATTTATGCTTTAAATTCGATTAGCTATGAATAAGGTTAGGCTACATTACATTCCTAATAACATTCCACAGTAGAGCCAGGCTCTGATCAACAGGTGCAGCACATGAATGATCTTCGTATATTCATGTATGGAAATCAGATTATAATCAAACACTTGGCCCATGTTGACCAACCTGGGTCTCTCTGCACACCTGGTACTACTCCTGACCCTGACTCCAGATGCATATCTTCTCTCATTCCTGAACCTGAGTCCAGCCTTACACCTGGGCCCCCTATTCTACCCTGAACATAGCTGCTTGTCTGCTAAGGTTCCCAGTACTGAACACTCCCATTGTCCCAGCTTTGACTGCACACCTTGTACTATTCCAGACCTTGACTCTGGATGCACACTTGGCCTTGCTCCTAGCCCCTCTGCACTGAAAATATATCTGGCCCACACATAAAGCCCCATATCTGAATCCCTGAACTTAACCTATTACGTTCAATCCACAGGTGCTTATCTAATTTTGTATAACATAATTTGCTACATCCATTGGCTTCCTTGTTATCTAACATGCGAGTTACTTTGTCAAAGAAGTCATCAATTGGTTAAACACAATTTCTCATCCATAAAATTATACTCACTCAGCTATATAAGTATTCGGTTACCATTTCCTTCATTTTCCTAACAAACTGTCCTGAAGTCAATTTGACCCCCAATATTTTCAGTATTTTTCTGTCTTCCTCTCAGCTGGGACTTTTCCGAAATGCAAAGTCCAATAACTATATATTTAAGCAATATTATTCTCTTATATGTGATCTTGAGAGTACATAATATTTTCCGTGGTATTCATAACACAACAATGATAAAAAAGATCTTTGTTTTGAATGCACCTACCAACATGCATACATTATTATATTACAGTTAATTTTTGTCCCAATGCTCCCCATTCCCAATTACTTTTACATTGAAGTGATTGAAATCCAAGTGAAGTTTAAATGGCATCAGAAAAATAAAAACTCCGGAATGGTTGATATTTATTACGTGGTTGGATAGCATCAGTATCAGCACAGTTACTATATTAAACTTTGAATCTTCAGATGTGCTGGTTCAAGCCAAATCTAAAGACAAATAATAACCTCCTCACACATTCCCCTGCAAGTATCTCTGTCGCTCCGTTAAAATATTCCCCTTCTTTGAACAAGCTCTTAAACATCACATCTGAATCAGTTTCCATCTGATTACACTGCTGGAGGATGTTCATCTACATGTTCATTAATAAAACAACGAGATTGGGGACATTCCTAGTCAATCTGTCAAATGAATTGGGGGGGGGGGGGGGGTTGTTGATAAATAGTCAGTGAGGTAAACAGACATAATAAATGAGTGGCAGATGACAATTGTGCTACCTTCCCAATATTTAATTGAAGGTAATAATGGGTTATCGGGGCTGTATGCTGTGACAGTCATTTTAATATAACACTTATCCCATCCCCCTGGATATTCCAGATTAATAAATTAAGGTTTTGTCAACTAATTACAAATCAAGCTAATTTCAAATCAATAACATTAGCCAACTCCGAAACACGAAGCACTGAGCATTGGGATCCAGACCATCGCGGACAACTGGCCTCAGTTCCCCGCTCACATCTGGAAGTGCTCTCTGTCTGAACCAGGGGCCAGAGTATAGAACCAGGACCATAGTATAGAAGCTGGGATGTAATGTTAAAATTGTACAAGGCATTGGTGAGGCCAAATCTGGAATATGGTGTACAATTTTTGTCGCCCAATTATAGGAAGGATGTCAACAAAATAGAGAGAGTACAGAGGAGATTTACTAGAATGTTGCCTGGGTTTCAACAACTAAGTTACAGAGATAGGTTGAATAAGTTAGGTCTTTATTCTCTGGAGCGCAGAATGTTAAGGGGGGACTTGATAGAGGTCTTTAAAATGATGAGAGGGATAGACAGAGTTGATGTGGGCAAGCTTTTCCCTCTGAGAATAGGGAAGATTCAAACAAGAGAACATGACTTGAGAATTAAGGGGCAGAAGTTTAGGGGTAACATGAGGGGGGAACTTCTTTACTCAGAGAGTGGTAGCGGTGTGGAATGAGCTTCCAGTGGAAGTGGTGGAGGCAGGTTCGTTGGTATCATTTAAAATTAAATTGGATATGCATATGGATGAGAAGGGAATGGAGGGTTTGGCTATGAGTGGAGGCAGGTGGGGGACTAAGGGAAAAAAAGTTGTTCGTCACGGACTTGTAGGGCCGAGATGGCCTGTTTCCGTGCTGTAATGGTTATATGTTTATATGGTTTTAGGGGCCGCGGGGAGTTTTTGAAAGGGGGGGGGGGCTGAGCAATCACTGATCACTGGCTTTGGGGGTACACGGCGAGGGTGTGGAGCAACCGAGTGTGGGGAGGGTGTGGGGGGATGGTGACCCCCCTCCCACTGTAGGGACTTTTTAAAATTTGATGTATTCAAATCGTGTTTAAGTGCATTGTAGAAGTATGATTTCAATGACTTTTGTTTGAAGTATTTTTAAGAGGTAACTTTTTAAAGGGGAACTTTTTCCACACAGGGGGTGGTGGGTGTATGGAACAAGCTGCCAAAGGAGGTAGTTGAGGCAGGGACCATCCCAACATTTAAGAAACAGTTAGACTGATACATGGATAGAACAGGTTTGGAGGGATATGGACCAAAAGCAGGTAGTGTAGCTGGGACATGTTGGCGGGTGCAGGCCAGATGCACCGAAGGGCCTGTTTTCACACTGTATCACTCTATGACTACATTATACCTCCACCATGCATGGATGCTTTAAAATAAAGTGGTTGAGTTTTATTGCCATATACTCAAGCATAGAAACATAGAAAATAGGTGCAGGAACAGGCCATTCGGCCCTTCGAGCCAGCACTGCCATTCAATATGATCATGGCTGTTCATCTAAAATCAGTATCTCTTTCCTGTTTTTTCCCCATATCCCTTGATTTCGCTAACCCCAAGAACTAAATGTAACTCTCTCTTGAAAACATCCATTGAATTGGCTTGCACTGCCTGCCTTCTGTGGCAGAGAATTCCACAGATTCACAACTCTGTGTGAAGAAAGTTTGTCCTCATCTCAGTCCTAACTGCCCACCCCCCCCTTTATTTTTAAACTGTGACCCATGGTTCTGAACTCCCCCAACATCGGGAACATTTTTCCTGTAAGTGAAAATCTAGCAGGCAAGCAGGATGCTTTCTCCAACACACCCCCATTTGAAGTCCACTATCTTCCACCGTTTCTACCCAGTGCTTGGTAGATACTTCCAGCAGCCACTGGTTGTCCTCCAGGATGCACCGAGCCTCAGCCTGATCCATGCCGGTCACCTGGGCGAATTCGGCACAGAGACTCTCACGGCAGCGGTGCAACGCTTCGACGCCTCCAACGGCCCGGGACTCTTGCACTGAGGCTGCTCCATGGCAGCGATCAATTCGCCAGCCCGGCAAACACTCGCCAGCCTGGAAAACATTCACCAGCCCCGGCTCCCCATCCGCATCTGTCCCTGCCGCTGCTTCTGCTTCCATCTCTCCCTCAGCCCCGACTCTCCAACACCCGACAGAGCATGAGAAATTTGTGATCAGCGTGAGAGCGTGAGAATTTGGTGAAATGCGTGATTCTCACACTCAATGCGTAAGAGTTGGCAGCCCTGCTGCCTTCACCTAGCTCACACACAGCAATGGCCTGTAACCTTTATCATTGTTACTTAATTATCTTAAATTATTATTTGCATATCTTTCATTAATTTGTTCTATATCTCTCTATATCACCGTCTCTATCTCTCGTTTCCCTTTCTTGATTAGTGCGGGTGTCAGAGATCGTGGGGAGAAGGCAGGAGAATGGGTTCGGAGGGAGAGATAGATCATGCATGATTGTTTGGCGGAGTAGACTTGATGGGCCGAATGGCCTAATTCTGCTCCTATCACTTATGACCTTACGATCTTCCCCTGACTCTCAGTCTGAAGAAGAGTCTCGACCCAAAACATCACCCGTTCCTTCTCAGCAGAGATGCTGCCTGTCCCGCTGAGTTACTCCAGCATTTTGTGTCTATCTTCGGTGTAAACTAGCATCTGCAGTTCCTTCCCATTCACAGACGCATACACACACACACTCACACTCACACACACACACACGCGCACACACACACACACACACACATACACACACTCATCTATACACAAACGCATATACCACACATTCTCACACATACACATACGTACATACTCAAACACACCCACATATTACATACCCATACACTCGCACACACACACAAACATAGATGTACACACACACAACCAGCCACACAAACACACCGACACATACTCACACACACACACGCTCACAGACACACAGATGGACACACACACAAACACACTCACACCCATGCACACACACACACACACACACACACACACACACACACACACACACACACACACACACACACACACACACACACACACACACACACACACACACACACACACACACACACATACACACACACACAAACGCACACACACATACACACACACGCACACACACATACACACACACACACACACACACACACACACACACACACACACACACACACACACATACACACACACACACACACACACACACACACACACACACACACACACACACACACACACATACACACACACACATACACACACACACACACACACACACACACACACACACACACACACACACACACACACACACACACACACACACACACACACACACACACACACACACACACACACACACATACACACACACATACACACACACACTCACACACACACAAGCATGTAGCATGGCATAACGACAAGGGAATACAACTTAGATATTCATGTATTTGGCTTCAGAGAGCGCCACTTTGCTGTATTGTGCATTGTGATTTCTGCTGCTTCTGCTGCTCTGAAGGACAATCACTTATTAATCAGTGAATTGAGAGAGATGCACAGCTGGTGCAGCACTCCGTCTCCCCAGTGTCTCTGTGCATCAGCTTGGCCCTTGGTAACTCCCTACCTCAGCATCCTAACCGTTGATTCCCCTACAGAACAAAAAGCCATCAATGTAAAGTATATATTGAGCATCCTTTATCCGCAGATTACCATGGACGACAATCCTCTTGGGTGGCTTGTTGGTCTTTAGATTCAGCAGCAGTCCTGACCTGCACTTCTCAGCCTCAACGTGTTAATTTCCCTTTGCCTCATGCTCTCCCCCTCTCTCTCTTTCTGCCCCTCTCTGTCTTTCTCTCACTCTCTCTTTCTCTTTGTCTGTCCCTCTCCGACTCTCCCTCCCTCTCTATCTTTCTATTTCTTTCTCTCTCTCTCTCACCCCCTCTCTCTTTCTTCCACTCTGCCTTTCTCTCTTTCTCTCTCTCTTTCTCTCCCTTTCTCTCTTTTTCTGACCCTCTCTGTCTTTCTCTCATTCTCTCTCTCTCTCTCTCTCTCCCCCTCTCTCTCTTTCTGCCCCTCTACCTTTCTCTCTCTTTCTCTCTCTCTTTCTCCTTTGTCTCTTTTTGTCTGCCTGTCTGTCTGCCTGTCTGTCTGTCTGTCTCCCTCTCACTCACTCTCTCTCTCCATCTCTCTCTCTCCCTCTCTCTGCTCTCTCTCTCTCTCACTCACACACACTCTCTCCCACTCTCTCTCTCTTTCTCTCTCTCTTTCTCTCTCTCTCTTCCCCTCCCTCTCCCCCTCAATTTTGGTCCCCCAAATTCAGGAAGCACATTTGCACATTCTTGCATTCTTGCTATTGAGGGAGTGCAGCGTAGGTTTACAAGGTTAATTCCCGGGATGGCGGGACTGTCATATGCTGAGAGAATGGAGCGGCTGGGCTTGTACACTCTGGAGTTTAGAACGATGAGAGGGAATCTTATTGAAACATATAAGATTGTTAAGGATTTGGACACGCTAGAGGCAGGAAACATGTTCCCAATGTTGGGGGAGTCCAGAACCAGGGGCCACAGTTTAAGAATAAGGGGTAAGCCATTTAGAACGGAGATGAGGAAAAACTTTTTCACACAGAGAGTTGTGAGTCTGTGGAATTCTCTGCCTCAGAAGGTGGTGGAGGCCGGTTCTCTGGATACTTTCAAGAGAGAGCTAGATAGGGCTCTTAAAGATAGCAGAGTCAGGGGATATGGGGAGAAGGCAGGAACAGGGTACTGATTGGGGATGATCAGCCATGATCACATTGAATGGCGGTGCTGACTGGAAGGGCCGAATGCACCTATTGTCTATTGTCTATTGTCCCCTTCCCCCCCCACCCCCTCTCTCTCTCTCTCCCTCATTTTCTCCATGTGTCTCTCTCTCATGAGAGGAATAGATCAGGTAGATGCATAGAATCTCTTGTCCAGAGTAGGTGAATCGAGGACCAGAGGACACAGGTTCAAGGTGAAAGGAAAAAGATTTAATAGGAATCTGAGGTGTACCATTTTCACACCCAGGGTGGCCGGTGTGGATATGACGTATATCTCTTCATTCCCTGCTTATCCATTTGCCGATCGAAAAGTTTCCTAAATGTTACTAACGTATCTGTCTCAACCACCTCCTCTGGTAATGCACTCCAGGCACTAACTACCCTATGTGTAACAAACTTGTTCTGCTCATCTCCTTATAACTTTGCCCCCCTCAACATAAAGCTATGCTCTCTCGTGTTTGATTTTTCCATCCTGAGGATTCTGAGTGGGTGCCTTGAATAGGGGCTGCCAACGTTCCCGCTCCCAAATAAGGGACAACAGGTCAAAATACGGGACAAATTCCCCACGGCAATTCCCCACTCCCCTTTAGAGTGAGAAAGGGGAGTGGAGAAGTTCATGTGTGATGCTCCGCTATTCACTGGGAAACGTCTTTTCATTTTGCACTGTACTTGTTGCTTGCAAGATGACAATAAAGGTTGATTGATTGATTGATTGATTGATTGACCGACTGGGCCGTGTCTGGGTGAATGATGAGTTGGCCCCGGGTGCTGGACTGTACACAAAGCCCAGCCGGCGGGCCAGCTGAGGAGTTTTGGCCCGGGCCGCGCGATGTCGCGCGCAAAGTCCGGCGCCCCGTCCAACTCATGAATGATGGCCGTGAGAAGGAGGGGTGGTGGTGGTGTCGGCGGTAAGCGAAGGTCCGAAGGTCGGACAGCTGGCCGGGCTGCCGACCGACCGACGGGGCCACGGGCGAGGCGCTGCTGCTGCTGCTGCTGCTGCTGCTGCACTCCATGGGCTGCACTACGTCGGGACGGGTGAGGCGGGGGCCGGACGCGGCGCTCCGACACGACAGTCCCCTCGACCCGAGTAGTAGCGGTCAAATACGGGACAAGGGCGGTCCTGTACGGGACAAGCCAATTTAGCCCAATATATGGGATGTCCCGGCTAATACGGGACCGTTGGCAACACTATCCTTGAAGGTGGTGGTGGAGGCACATATGATAGTGGTATTTAAGAGGATTTTATATATGTAGGAAATGGAGGGATATGGATCACTATATGGATAGGGACAATTCACAATTCACAGAAGCCAATTAACCTACAAACCTGCACGTCTTTGGAGTGTGGGAGGAAACCGGAGGCTTGTTGGGGCAGCGGTAGAGTTGATATGCCCCTGTCCCACTTACCTCTGGCAACCACCTGCAACCTCTGGCAACCACCTGCAACCTCCGGGAACCGCACGGAAACCTTGGGTGGGGCGCAAAGTATCGAGAGGTTTCCGTTCAGGTTTCCTAAGGACAGGGGCATTACTGTGCTTACAGCACCACAGACCGGGGTTCGATCCCGACTACGGGTGCTGTCTGTACGGAGTTTGCACGCTCTCCCCGTGACCTGCGTGGGTTTTCGCCGAGATCTTCGGTTTCCTCCCACACTCCAAAGACGTACGTACTGGTTTGTAGGTAAATTGGCTTCGGTAAATGTAAATAAACTAGTCCCTAGTGTGTGCAGGATAGTGTTAATGAGCCGGGAGTCATTGGCCGGCACGGGCTCGGTGGGTCGAAGGGCCTGTTTCTGCGCTGTACCTCTAAACTAAACTAAAATAAACTCTTAGGAAACCCATACCCGTGGAGAACGTGCAAACTCCGTACAGACAGCACCTGTGGTCGGAATCGAACCCGGGTCTCCGGCGCTGTGAGGCAGCAACGCTCCCGCTTTGCCACCGTGCCGCTCCAGGGAGGTGAGCGTGGCTAGTTTACCTTGCACGTCATCAGCTGCCTGATAGAGAGAAAACAAGGCACCAGCAGTGGGTAAACAGAGAACAGACTTGAATATGTACAGAATGTGCTTCATGGAAATAAAATGTAAATAGAACCAGGGCCCAGAGGCACCGTATCTAAATCTGGATGTTGATCCAAATTTGAGATAATAAGTAAATGAATAAGAAAAGGAAAAATAGGAATGTGGGATTGACTGCAGTACAGTTATAATAATACTGTTGTTGTCACATATGCCTCGGTACAGTGACATTCTATCCTGCACACTAGGAACTATTTACAGAAGCCAATTAACCTACAAACCTGTGTGTCTGTACGATTGATGGCCGGCCTGGATCCGATGGGCCGAAGGGTCTTTAGTTTAGAGATACAGCGCGGAAACACGCCCCTCGGCCCCAACGAGCCCGCGCTGACCAGCGATCACCCCGTACAGTAAGTAGCATCGTCCTTTGCACACTCGGGATAATTTTATATCTTCCCGAAGCCAATATTCCTACTAACCCCTGCGCGTCTTTGGAGCGTGGGAGGAAACCGAAGCAGCCGGCGAAAAGCCAGGCGGGTCACAGGAGTAACGTGCAAACTCCGCACAGACAGGACCCAAGGTCAGGATCAAAGACGGGTCTCCGGTGCTGTGAGGCAGAAGCTTTACCAGCTGTTTTAAAAGATATTTAGACAGGTCATCACAGGTAAACATAGAAAGATAGACGGTACACAAAATTGCTGGAGAAACTCAGCGGGTGCGGCAGCATCTATGGAGTGAAGGAAATAGGTAACGTTTCGGGCCGAAACCCGGAAGGGTTTCGGCCCGAAACGTTGCCTATTTCCTATAGTGGAGATAGAAACATAGAAACATAGAAATTAGGTGCAGGAGTAGGCCATTCGGCCCTTCGAGCCTGCACCGCCATTTCATATGATCATGGCTGATCATCCAACTCAGTATCCCGTACCTGATTGTTCAACTCTTTGCATGGAGCGAAGGAAATAGGCGACGTTTCGGGCCAAAACCCTTCTTCAGACTGAACAGAAACATAGAAACATAGACACTAGGTGCAGGAAGAGGCCATTCGGCCCTTTGAGCCAGCACCGCCATTCATTGTGATCATGGCTGATCGTCCCTAATTAATAACCCGTGCCTGTCTTCTCCCCATATCCCTTGACTCCACTAGCCCCTGGAGCTCTATCTAACCCTCTCTTAAATCCATCCAGTGACTTGACCTCCCCACTGTCAAAGGGATTTACCGGAGTCGCTGCCTCCAAAAGGCAGTCAGCGTCATCAGAGACCAACACCGCGGGAGAATAAAGAGCCTTTATTGGACTTTCATCACAGTGGGGAATGTGGGAAATTCGCTGTGGTGGATGTTTATGTTAACATTTATGTAGTTGTGTGTCTTGTTGCTATTTTTAATATGGCTGCATGGTAATTCCCACATCACTTCATTGCTACACGTGACAATAAGCTGACCATTGAAACACACGCATAAGATCATGTGATAGGAGTAGAATTAGGCCATTCGGCCCATCAAGTCTACTCCACCATTCAATCATAGCTGATCTATCTATCTCTCCCTCCTAACGTTATTCTCCTGACTTCTCCCCATAGCCCTGACGCCCGTACTAATCACTTCTCTATTTCTACTATATATACATTTCTATATATATATATATACTTTTGTTTGTTTATTATGGGTTTTGCAGAGTAGACAGTAGACAATAGACAATAGGTGCAGGAGTAGGCCATTCGGCCCTTCGAGCCAGCACCGCCATTCAATGTGATCATGGCTGATCATCCGCAATCAGTACCCGTTTCCTGCCTTCTCCCCATATCCCCTGACTCTTTTTGTAAGTTTCTGTTAGAAACTTACAAAATTCTTAAGGGGTTGGACAGGCTAGATGCAGGAAGATTGTTCCCGATGTTGGGGAAGTCCAGGACAAGGGGTCACAGCTTAAGGATAATGGGGAAATCCTTTAAAACCGAGATGAGGAGAACTTTTTTCACACAGAGAGTGGTGAATCTCTGGAACTCTCTGCCACAGAAGGTAGTTGAGGCCAGTTCATTGGCTATATTTAAGAGGGAGTTAGATGTGGCCCTTGTGGCCAAGGGGATCAGAGGGTATGGAGAGAAGGCCGGTACGGGATACTGAGTTGGATGATCAGCCATGATCATATTGAATGGCGGTGCTGGCTCGAAGGGCCAAATGGCCTACTCCTGCACCTAATTTCTATGTTTCTATGTTTCTATGACTCCGCTATTTTGAAGAGCCCTATCTAGCTCTCTCTTGAAAGCATCCAGAGAACCGGCCTCCACCGCCCTCTGAGGCAGAGTACTATGTTTACATTCCTGTTGTGTTGCCACAAGTAAGAGTTTCATTGTGCAGGATGAACTGCAGATGCTGGTTTACATGGAAGACAGACACAAAATGCTGGAGTAACTCAGCAGGTCAGGCAGCATCTCTTGAGAGGAGAAATGGGTGAAGTTTCGGGTCAAGACCCTTCTTCGTGACACAGGACAATAAAACACTCTTGACTATAGGTACATGGATGGAAAACATTTAGAGGGATATGGGCCTAACGTGACTAGTCCAGTTAGATATCTTGGGCTGCATAGTGTAGGTATGTTACAAAACTTACCTTCAGCGGGTTCAATCAAGAGTCAAGAGAGTCAAGAGTCAATTTAATTGTCATTTGGACCCCTAGAGGTCCAAACGAAATGCCGTTTCTGCAGCCATACATTACACACAAATAGACCCAGACCCCGATGTCAGAGTCAAAGTCAAAGCCCCCGGCTGGCGATGGCGATTGTCCCGCGGCCATTAAAGCCACGCCGGGTGGTGCGAGGTCGCACACCGGGTCTTGGTGTTGGAGCCCCCGGTGTGCGCTCGTAAAGTCCCGCGGCCATTCCAAGCCGCGCGGGGCGGTGATGTAAGGCCCCGCTCCAGGAGCTCTTCGACCCCGCAACTCGGGCGGGAGAATTCGCCGTTGCAGGAGCCCCGAAAAGCGGTCTCCCTCCAGGGAGCCGCGGGCTCCCGGCGCCGCTGTCCGCAGACCCACAGTAGCAGCCTCCGACTCAGCAGCGGCATCGGCAGCAGCAGCAGCAGCAGCAACAGCGGCAGCAGCAGCAGCAGCGCTCCTCCACCCGCTCCAACCGCTCCGGACTCGGCCAGCTCCGCGACGGTGAGGTGAGTCGGCACCTGAGTCCCCGGCTTCCCCCTGTTGGAGGCCGCTCCTCGTTGCGGCCTCAACGACAAGGGAAACCCGACGAGAGAAGGTCGGGTCTCCAGTGCAGGGAGAGATTTAAAAAAGTTTCCCCCCCCTCCCACCCCACCCCCCCCCCCCCACACACACACCCCAATCAGCAGCATAATCAAGGACCAGTCGCACCCCGGCCACTCCCTTCTCCCCTCTCCCATCAGGCAAGAGGTACAGAAGTGGGAAAACGCACACCTCCAAATTCACGGACAGTTTCTTCCCAGCTGTTATTGTTAATCCTGGCCAGATTGGAGCGGCTAGGACTTTAAAATGGGGTAAAAGCTTCAGGGCTGCTGGGAGATTTGGACAATTTGGAATTGCTCTATGCAGAATTGGGACAAGCTGAGGAGTGGTGCCAGGGTGTCTACTGCCTAGAGACAATTTGCAAGAAAAGAATAAGAACATCTGCAGACCCTGTCAATTAGGTGCAAAATGCATAGAATGGATTGGATGGCTGCAAACCAGACATACACCTTGTAAATAATTGTAAATAATGCTGTAGAGTTCTACTTTGCCGAGTGTTGTTTGGATGAGGTGTTGAGCCTTGTCTGGGTTTCTGGCAGATCAGGGTGAATGTTTCTAAGTTGGCTTCCTTTTGAAGTCCGGTTTGAATACAACGTATCAAGCTGCTGTATTATTCGGTTTGGGAAATGTCTGTATTGTATGGGATTAATTGATATCTGTAATTGGATTGTGAAGAGACCACCCCATGTGGTTCGGCCCCTCGAGGTCCCGGGACCTATAAAAGTCCGCTACCACGAGGTCCAGCGTCGATCTTCTGGGAGAACGCTTGGGACTGCGTGACCTTCTGGAGTGTCTCTGTTTGAGCGAGGCCTAGAGGGCTTGATCGGGCAGATACGAGGATCGAACCCGAGGTGGGATAGGTACAGTAGTTGAACTGTAATCGCGGTTTTATTAAAATAAAGATTAGATGTTCAAGTGTTTGATTCAGTGTTTTTACTGAAACTAGACTGGGGGGAAGCTTAGAACGAGCAACTTACATTATCAGGCAACTGAATCATCCTACCACAACCAGAGAGTAGTGCTGAGCTACTATCTACCTCATTGGTGACCCTCGGACTAACTATGATCGGTCTTTACTGGGTTTACATAGAAACATAGAAACATAGAAATTAGGTGCAGGAGTAGGCCATTCAGCCCTTCGATCCTGCACCGCCATTCAATATGATCATGGCTGATCATCCAACTCAGTATCCCGTACCTGCCTTCTCTCCATACCCTCTGATCCCCTTAGCCACAAGGGCCACATCTAACTCCCTCTTAAATATAGCCAATGAACTGGCCTCAACTACCCTCTGTGGCAGAGAGTTCCAGAGATTCACCACTCTCTGTGTGAAAAAAGTTCTTCTCATCTCGGTTTTAAAGGATTTCCCCCTTATCCTTAAGCTGTGACCCCTTGTCCTGGACTTCCAACATCGGGAGCAATCTTCCTGCATCTAGCCTGTCCAACCCCTTAAGAATTTTGTAAGTTTCTATAAGATCCCCTCTCAATCTCCTAAATTCTAGAGAGTGTAAACCAAGTCTATCCAGTCTTTCTTCATAAGACTGTCCTGACATCCCAGGAATCAGTCTGGTGAACCGTCTCTGCACTCCCTCTATGGCAATAATGTCCTTCCTCAGATTAGGAGACCAAAACTGTACGCAATACTCCAGGTGTGGTCTCACCAAGACCCTGTACAACTGCAGTAGAACCTCCCTGCTCCTATACTCAAATCCTTTTGCTATGAAAGCTAACATACCATGAACCTTGAACTAAATGTTATTCCCTTATCATGTATCTATATACTGTAAATGGCTCGATTGTAATCGTGTATTGTTTTTCAGTTGGCTGGATAGCACGCAACAAAAAGCTTTTCACTAGACCTCGGTACATGTGACAAAAAACTAAACTAAAGGGACACAGAGTGCTGGAGTAACTCAGCGGGTCAGGCAGCATCTCTGGAGAACATGGATAGGTGACGTTTCAGGTCAGGGCCTGTCTTGAGACTCAGCATGGATAGGTCCAAGGAACAGAGTCCCAGCCTGCTGAACCTCTCCCTATTGCTGTGTAGGAAGGAACTGCAGATGCTGGTTTAAAGCAAAGATAGGCACAAAAAGCTGGAGTAACTCAGACAGCATCTCTGGATAAACGGAACAGGTGGTGTTTTGGGTCGGGAAGGGTCTCGGCCCGAAACATCACCTATTCCTTTTCTCCAGACCCGCTGAGTTAGTCCAGTGTTTCGTTCAGCTTAGTTTAGTTTCGTTTAGACAGCGTGGAAACAGGCCAATCGGCCCACCGAGCCCATGCCGACTGGTGATCCCCGCACACTAACACTATCCTACACACACTAGGGACAATTTACATTTATACCAAGCCAACTACCCTAAAAAACTGGATGTCTTTGGAGTGTGGGAGGAAACCGAAGATCTTGGAAAAAAAACCCACGCAGGTCACGGGGAGAAACGTACAAACTCCGTACAGACGGCACCTGTTCGGATGGGTCACTGGATTTCTGTGTCTCAGGAGTTGTTGGAGATGCTTGTATCCTGTGGACAGAGACGAGAGTTTTACCATGTCTCTCTGTGTAATCCTTCTGGATGAATGCTGGATGAGAGAAGCAAAGATTGAAGCTGGGACCCGTTCTGGTTTTTGCCTCCGCACGGATAAAGTCGGCAAACACTTTAAATGGGGGGAAAGGGATGCAGTGGCAGCGTTTATAATTGGATCCAAATTCAGTCCACTTTTCCTGGATGTTATAGATAGATAGATAGATAGATAGATAGATAGCCTTTTATTGTCACTCAGAAGTCTGAACGAAATTGCAGCAGCCACACACACAATACATATAATACCATACAATAAAACAACAACAAACACACACCAACATCCACCACAGTGAGTCCACCCAGCATCTCCTCACTGTGATGGAGGCAAAAGTCTTAGGTCGCAGTCTCTTCCCTCCTCTTCTCCCTCTGCGCTGGGGCGATGTTAAGAACAGTCCCGCGGCTCAAACACCGCGGCCCGGGGTGGTTGAAGCTGCCGCCCACCAGTTCTGCAGAAGCAGCTGCTGGCCCGCGGCCGAACCCCGGACTCAGGCCACCGCCGCAAAGGAAGCTTCTCAACAATCGGTGCAACTCCCCTGGAGGTATCAAGGTAAGACAACCCAGGTATATGTCCATCAACCTTTGCCGCTCCGATTTCTGACAGAAGGTCCCCGAGCTCACATAGCTTGTATGGCTCCTTGATAGTGATCCTGGAAAAGTTCTCAAACTTGGTAAAAAGGGCATGCTCAATAGACTCGGGTGAAGCATAAGTTTCTTCGAGCCTCTTCCAAGCCATCTTCAAACCTGCTTTTGGATTCCTCATGTTGACAGCCTTAATTCTTGTCACCTGCTCCGAGGATTCTTTCCCAAGCCATTTTACCAAAAGATTGCGCTCCTCTCCGGGAGAACCGGGGTCTCCGGCGCTGTTAGCTCTGTATGGCAGCAACTCTACCGCTGCGCCACCGTGCCACACATGTGTCTCTCCCTCTATGTGTAAGAAAGAACTGAAAATGCTGATTTAAATCGGAGTTCGACACTAAATGCTGGAGTAATTCGGTTACCTTATAGAGGGGTGACCTTATAGAGATGTACAGAATCATGAGAGGAATAGATCGGGTAGATGCACAGAGTCTCTTGCCCAGAGTAGGGGAATCGAGGACCAGAGGACACAGGTTCAAGGTGAAGGGGAAAAGATTTAATAGGAATCCTGTTACGTTTCGGAAAAAGATTAAGAAACATAGAAAATAGGTGCAGGAGTAGGCCATTCGGCCCTTCGAGCCTGCACCGCCATTCAATATGATCATGGCTGATCATCCAACTCAGTATCCTGTACCTGCCTTCTCTCCATACCCTCTGATCCCCTTAGCCACAAGGGCCACATCTAACTCCCTCTTAAATATAGCCAATGAACTGGCCTCAACTACCTTCTGTGGCAGAGAATTCCAGAGATTCACCACTCTCTGTGTGAAAAATGTTTTTCTCATCTCAGTCCTAAAAGATTTCCCCTTTATCCTTAAACTGTGACCCCTTGTTCTGGACTTCCCCAACATCGGGAACAATCTTCCTGCATCTAGCCTGTCCAACCCCTTAAAAATTTTGTAAGTTTCTATAAGATTCTCCCTCAATCTTCTAAATTTTAGCGAATACAAGCCGAGTCTCTCCAGTCTTTCTTCATATGAAAGTCCTGACATCCCAGGAATCAGTCTGGTGAACCTTCTCTGTACTCCCTCTATGGCAAGAGGGGTTTAATAGGAATCCTGTTACAAAGTCCAGGACAAGGGGTCACAACTTAAGGATAAGGGGGAAATCTTTTAAAACCGAGATGAGAAGAACTTTTTTCACACAGAGAGTGGTGAATCTCTGGAACTCTCTGCCGCAGAGGGTAGTCGAGGCCAGTTCATTGGCTATATTTAAGAGGGAGTTAGATGTGGCCCGTGTGGCTAAGGGGATCAGGGGGTATGGAGAGAAGGCAGGTACGGGATACTGAGTTGGATGATCAGCCATGATCATATTGAATGGCGGTGCAGGCTCGAGGGGCCGAATGGCCTACTCCTGCACCTAATTTCTATGTTTCTATGTTTCGGGTGAGACCTTTCTTCATACTGAAGGAGGGTCTCGTCCTGAAACGTCGTCTATTCCTTCTCTCCAGGGACGCTGCCAGTCCCGCTGAGTTACTCCAGCGTTTAGTGTCTGCCTGTCTCTCCCTCCAGCTGTGGGTTGGAACAATTCCATGGCAGCATCTGTCTATCAACTGGAGTGGGTAATATTCAGCCTTGAGAGGTAACTAACTGGTGAAGCCAATTTAATCTCTCGTTTCCAGCTGTGGTCTTGAGCCTTTCTTCCACTGTGTCCGCTGGCTGTGTGGCTGCGCGCAATGGGAGACCTCCTGCGCACTCTCACTGCTGTTATCCGCACCTCAGTGTGAGCACTTGACACCAGACTGTCCCCTTGCTAATTGCTGTGCCCAGTAAAATTAATTAATCTCACGCCCCAGGCCCCAGTAAACACTCGCTGGTTTATCTCAAACAATTCATGCTGCCGTGAACAATATTCCCCGCACACACCTTCACCCCCTCGTGTGAGACTGTTCTCCTGTATAGAGCCAGAGAGGGTCGAGTCAAGGCAAGTCAACGTTATTTGTCACATACACATACAAGATGTACAGAGAAATGAAAGCAATGCTTGTGGGATTGTGCAGAACAACAGAACAGAACCAGTATTTACGCTTATTCCAATATATAAGCCTTCTAGACCGCTAAGATCTTCTGAAACCAATCTGTTAGTGATTCCCAGAGTAAATACAAAACATGGGAAAGCAGGATTTAGTTACTATGCAACAAATAGCTGGAATAAACTTCTTGAAGATTTAAGACTTGCCTCAACTTTGACCACTTTTAAAACAAACCTGAAAACTTTTATGTTTACTTTAGCTTTCAGCTAAATCTTAACTACATTGCACTTTTAACTTTTGCACTTTTTATAATGCATTTTTAATTTTGCTTTTCTTTTCTTTTAGTTCTATTTTATTTCATTTTATTATTTCATTTTATTGTATGACATGTTTTTATGTGAAGCACTTCGAGTCTGCCTCGTGTATGAAATGTGCTATATAAATAAAGTTGCCTTGCCTTGCCTTGCCTTAAAAAAAGAAGATGCAATAGTATTTACGCCGTGCTTAGATCAGAGTTTACAGTCCTGACGGCCTGTGGGAAGAAACTCCATCTCCTCCTCTCTGTTTTCGCTGCGTTACAACGGAGGCACTTGCCTGACCGTAGCAGCTGGAACAGTCCGTTGCTGGGGTGGAAGGGATCCCCCATGATCTTGCTGGCTCTGGATCTGAACCTCCTGGTGTATAGGTCCTGCAGCGGAGCGAGTGTAGTTCCCATGGTGCGTTCGGCCGAACGTACTACTCTCTGCAGAGCCTTCCTGTCCTGGGCAGAGCTGTTCCCAAACCAGACCGAGATGTTTCCAGACAGGATGCGTTCTACAGCACCAGAGTAGAAGGATTGAAGGATCCTCAGAGAGACTCTGAATTTCCACAGCTGCATGAGGTGGTAAAGGCACCGCCTTTGGAGTGATACAGTGTGGGAACTTGCCCAACCTGCTCACACTGGCCAACATGTCCCAGCTACACTAGTCCCACCTGCCTGCGCTAGGTCCATATCCCTCTAAACCTGTCCGATACATGTACCTGTCCAACTGTTTCTTAAACGATGGGTAGTCCCAGCCTCAACTACCTCCTCTGGCAGCTTGTTCCATTCACCCACCACACTCTGTGTGAAAACGTTACCCCTTGGGTTCCTAATCTACTTCACCTTGAACCTGTGTCCTCTGGTCTTCGATTCACCTACTCTGGACACGAGACTCCGTGCATCGACCCGATCTATTCCTCTCATGATTTTATACATCTCCATAAGGTCACCCCTCATCCAAGGAATAAAGAATCTCCCTATAGCTCACACCCTCTAGTCCTGGCAACATCCTCGTAAATCTTCTCTGAACCCTTTCCAGCTTGACAGCATCTTTCCTATAACATGGTGCCCAGAACTGAACACAATATTCTAAATGCGGTCTCACCAACGTCTTGTACAACTGCAACATGACCTCCCAACTTCTATACTCAATACTCTGACTGATGAAGGCCAACGAGCCAAAAGCCTTTTTGACCACCTTATCTACCTGCGACTCCACCTTCAAGGAACCATGCACCTGTACTCCTAGATCCCTCTGCTCTACAACACTACCCAGAGGCCGACCATTCACTGTGTAGGTCCTGCCCTTGTTCGACGTCCCAAAATGCAACACCTCACACTTCTCTGTATTAAATTCCATCAACCATTCCTCTGCCCACCTGGCCAATCGATCCACATCCTGCTGCAATCATTCACAACCATCTTCACTATCTGCAAAACCACTCACTTTTGTATCATCAGCAAACTTGCTACTCTTGCCCCGTATGTTCTCATCCAAATCATTGATGTAGATGACGAACAGGAACCGGCCCAGCAATGGACCCTGAGGCACACCACTAGTCACCGGCCTCCAGTCCAAGAAGGAACCTTCCACCATCACCCTCTGCTTCGGAGCGGGGCCCAAGATCGCCTGACGGGGGGCTTTAACATCGGGATCCCCAGTTTCCCCCCCCGACACTGCAGTTGGTCTGCTGGACCGTGGGAGAAGAACAAAGGGAAGAGATTAGACTTTGCCTTCCATCACAGTGAGGAGATGTTGGAGACTCACTGTGATGGATGTTTGTGTTAAGTGTGTGTCTTGGTTTTTTTTTGTAATTGTTAAGACTGTAAAACATGCCATTTTGTTCTATCCAAGCTGTTTGAATGATAATAAAAGGCATTCTATTCTATTCATTCTATTCTATATTCCTTCATTGCTGTATGTTGTCTGTACACCCAGATACAGTGCAGTGGACTGATAGTGAATATTCCTTTCCTGCCCATGCAGCTCTGCAAGTGTCTTTTAAATGCCACACTCAAAACTGTCCTTGAAACATAGAAACAGAAAATAGGTGCAGGAGGAGGCCATTCGGCCCTTCGAGCCTGCACCACCATTCAATATGATCATGGCTGATCATCCAACTCAGAATCCTGTTCCTGCCTTCTCTCCATACCCCCTGATCCCTTTAGCCACAAGGGCCACATCTAACTCCCTCTTAAATATAGCCAATGAACTGGCCTCAACTACTTTCTGTGGCAGAGAGTTCCAGAGATTCACCACTCTGTGTGAAAAATGTTTTCCTCATCTCGGTTCTAAAGGATTTCCCCCTTATCCTTAAACTGTGACCCCTTGTTCTGGACTTCCCCAACATCGGGAACAATCTTCCTGCATCTAGCCTGTCCAACCCCTTAAGAATTTTGTAAGTTTCTATAAGATCCCCCCTCAATCTCCTAAATTCTAGCCAGTACTATCATGGAACCATTCACTAAATTGCTCGATTGTAATCATGTATTGTCTTTCCATCAAGACGCTGCGTACGACCACAACGCTCCTGCGTGCCGACAGGCGTAGGCGCGCGAAGACTTCGGTCACTGCTGGAATTTCGGAGCCCCGCGCGATGTTGGGACCTGCCCCGCACAACTCCGCGCTTTTAAGTGGGACCGGCCCCGCACGGCCATACGGTGCCCGTACTCCTCAAGCGACCACGAGGTCTCGTGTAATTAGCGAGCCAATGTCGCGTAAGTGGGACAGGCCCTTAAGTCCAATGAAAATCCTCTCCCCTTTTCTCCTTGGCTTTGTAGAAGTTTTGTGGCGTGACTTTGAAATCTCCTCCAAGAATGAAAATTGACCATTGATTTTATTTTGGGAAAAAAAAAACAACTTCTTAATCGTTATGCAAAGCACCGTGTCGTGTTTCAATAAATTACAATGGGACTTTTTCCCAAGTGTTAAACATTCTCCAATACAGATAGGTTTCATCTCTGTGGAAGATGGGGAGGTCAAAGAGGATAGTTACGCCTCAGGGACCTCGGACAGAGTTGTGCAGAGAGTGACACTCAGCAATGTCACATGGAGCGTGGTTCAGTGCGGGGGAGGGGAATCTCACTTCTCTGTGCTTCAGGCTTTACACTTTAGAGTTTCGCTCGCGCGTCAGACAACGTTCTGCTACAGCCGGCGCCACGTCTGTGCCTCAGCGGAGATCGCCCGCAGTGCATGCCTCTTCGCCGCAAGTCAGTCGGTGGGCTGTTATCTGTATGTACCTCTCCACAGTTGCACTCGTCCCAGTCCGAGAAGCCCCGCTTAAGAGTTACAGCGCAGAAACAGGCCCTTCGTCCCACAAGGTCCGTGCCGACCAGCAATCCCCGGGATAGTGGGCAGTCTGCACCCTAGCGGCATAAACATTGAATTCTCCAATTTCCGGTAGTCCTTCTCAGCTCTCCCTCAGCCCTTGGGCTCCTCCTCTTCCTTTTTCCTTTCTTCTCCCCACCCAACATCAGTGTGAAGAAGGGTTTTGTCCCAAATCGTTGCCTATTTCCTTCGCTCCATAGATGCTGATGTACCCGCTGAGTTTCTCCAGCACTTTTGTCTACCTTCAATTTTCCAGCATCTGCAGTTCCTTCTTCAACCCTATCCTACACGCAGTAGGGACAATTTACAATTTAGCCAAAGCCAATTAGCCTACAAACCTGTACATCTTTGGAGTCAATAAGAAATAGGAGCAGAATCAGTCCATTCGGCCCCTCCAGTCTCATTCAATCACGATCTATCTCTCCCTCCTAACCCCATTCTCCTGCCTTCTTAGCATCAAGAATCTATCCACGTCTGCCATATGTACACAATAATTTCAGTTTCAGTCTAGTTTATTGTCATATTTACCAATAGACAATAGACAATAGGTGCAGGAGTAGGCCATTCGGCCCTTCGAGCCAACACTGCCATTCACTGTGATCACGGCTGATCATCCCCAATCAGTACCCCGTTCCTGCCTTCTCCCCATATCCCCTGACTCCGCTATCTTTAAGAGCTCTATCTAACTTTTTCTTGAAAGCATCCAGAGAATTGGCCTCCACTGCCTTCTGTGGCAGAGAATTCCACAGATTCACAACTCTCTGGCTGAAAAGGTTTTTCCTCATCTCCGTTCCAAATGGCCTACCCTCGAAGGACCGAATGGCCTACCCCTGTAGCTATTTTCTATTGCCTATTGTCTATTGTCTATTAAATCTTTCACCTTAAACCTATGTGCTCTGATCCTCGATTCAACCCACTCTGGGCAAGTGCATCCACCCGATCTATTCCTCTCGTGATTTCACTCACCTCTTGTTAATGACAATTTTGCTTACTCCGCTCTGCTCTGCTTGCAATCCAAATGATTATTCAGTCAGCAGCACGCCTTTCCACACAGAGTGTGGATCTGCCTAGAGGGACATTCAGTGGTAGCAACATATGGCCAAATCAAGGCTATGAAATGAAGCTGAGCATTGATTAAGATTGCCTGAGAACAGATTACAGCCCTGTTAAAAATAAAATGAGGAAATCTCCTCATTTTGATTCCTTCTCCTTCAACAGATTTGTCTCTGCTTTCCACGCCACAACCTTTGCTCAATGCATTTGAAGCGCAGAGGAAGGGTCTCGACCCGAATCATCAGATTTAGATTAATATAATTTATTGCCACACAACCAGGGTCGGGGGGAATTTGGGTTGTCAGCAGCAGTACAATAATAAAGAACACACAACCACAATAAAGCTGTAACACAAACATCCACCACAGCATTCATCGCTGTGGTGGAAGGCACAAAATTTGGCCAGTCCTCCTCCATTTCCCCCTCCCCCCCCCTCCGTGGACAGGACCAGAGTCCAGAGTCAGTCCAGGTTCGTCTCTTCCTCACCGGAGACTGCGGCTTTAAGATGGTGTAGGCCGCAGGCCGGCGGTCGAGATTTAAAGACTCCGCCGCAGCCAGAAGCACCGTAGACTGCAGGGCCGGCGGTCGAAGCTCCCCTCCAGGGGTGATGGTAAGTCCATGCCGGGCCCGCGGTAGAAGTTATCCGCGGGCCGGCAATGGTGGCTTCTTCTTCCCCACGAGGGATCCCGGGCTGTAGATGCCGCGCCAGCTGGAACTCTGCAGACCGCGCGCGGCTTCAGGCTGCCGGCTGCCCCGGGCCAGCGAAACGGAGCGCTCCCCTCCAGCGAGCCCCAGCAAGGGCTCACCGGCTCCACAACGAGAGTCCACGCTGCGCCCGCCGCTGAAGCCCCGGGCATGTCTCCGGGAAAGGCCGCGCCGATCCTTGATGTTAGGCCACGGGGCAGGCGACCTGACACGCTGCTGACATGGCTGCTGCCAGAGCAGCGCCCCCTACAGACCAGCGCCCCCATAGAGTGATGAACTAAAGGATGCAAGTGGAAGCAGATGCAATAGCAATGTTTAACAGGCTTGTAGACAGACTGGGATAGAGAGACATTGAGATAGACACAAAAAGCTGGAGTAACTCAGCGGGACAGGCAGAATCTCTGGAGAGAAGGAATGGGCAAATTTTCGGGTCGAGACTTTCCTTCAGACTGACCCAAAACTTTCATATGAAGAAAGACTGGATAGACTCGGCTTGTATTCGCTAGAATTTAGAAGATTGAGGGGGGATCTTATAGAAACTTGCAAAATTCTTAAGGGGTTAGAAACAAAGAAACATAGAAAATAGGTGCAGGAATAGGCCATTCGGCCCTTCGAGCCTGCACCGCCATTCAATATGATCATGGCTGATCATCCAACTCAGTATCCTGTACCTGCCTTCTCTCCATACCCCCTGATCCCTTTAGCCACAAGGGCCACATCTAACTCCCTCTTAAATATAGCCAATGAACTGGCCTCAACTACCTCCTGTGGCAGAGAATTCCACAGATTCACCACTCTCTGTGTGAAAAATGTTTTTCTCATCTCGGTCCTAAAAGATTTTCCCCTTATCCTTAAACTGTGACCCCTTGTTCTGGACTTCCACAACATCGGGAACAATCTTCCTGCATCTAGCCTGTCCAACCCCTTAAGAATTTTGTAAGTTTCTATAAGATCCCCCCTCACTCTTCTAAATTCTAGCGAGTACAAGCCGAGTCTATCCAGTCTTTCTTCATATGAAAGTCCTGACATCCCAGGAATCAGTCTGGTGAACCTTCTCTGTACTCCCTCTATGGCAAGAATGTCTTTCCTCAGATTAGGAGCAAAACTGTACGCAATACTCCAGGTGTGGTCTCACCAAGACCCTGTACAACAGGTTGGACTGGCTAGATGCAAGAAGATTGTTCCTGATAGCACTTTCAAAACCAAAGGCAAGGCAGCTTTAGCATTTTCAAACTACATATTCAAACCACATTAAGGGCACTGACAGGCCAGTAAAACCACTCATAGTTTAGTAGACATGTGTCCAGTGTTATTCACAGCACAGACTGAGAATTGCGACCTCTCGCTCCCCCATCTTGTAAAGAACTGAGGCTCCTCCACACTTCCGAGTTTTACAGTCCCTCCGTAGGGGGCGTGGCCTTCAGGAGCGAGAATCTCAACATTTTTTAAACACTAATGGTTCTTTTATTTTTCATCGATGGGAACAATCCTCTCGTCCTGAGCAGCGGATGGGGACTCTGTGTAAGATGGCCAAAAACCACAGCCGTAAGTGGCAGCGTTTTTTCTAAAATCAATATACAGAACAACAGGAAGTGGTCAAGATCAGACTTTTAGTAATATAGATTAAGGGGTTTGACACGCTAGAGGCAGGAAACATGTTCCCGATGTTGGGGGAGTCCAGAACCAGGGGCCACAGTTTAAGAATAAGGGGTAAGCCATTTAGAACGGAGATGAGGAAAAACGTTTTCACACGGAGAGTTGTGAATTTGGAATTCTCTGCATTAAAAGGCGGGGGAGGCCGGTTCTCTGGATACTTTCAAGAGAGAGCTAGATAGGGCTCTTAAAGATAGTGGAGTCAGGGGATATGGGGAGAAGGCAGGAATGGGGTACTGATTATGGATGATCGGCCATGATCATAGTGAATGTCGGTGCTGGCACGAAGGGCCAAATGGCCTACTCCTGCACATATTGTCTGTTATCTATTGAAGGGCCAAATGGCCTACTCCTACACCTATTTTCTATGTTTCTATGCTAATTGGCTTTTGTAAAATTGTAATTCATCCCCAGTGTGTGTGGGATAGTGTTAGTGTACGGGGTGATCACAGGTCGGCGTGGATCGGTGGGCTGATGAGCCCGTTTTCACGCTGTATCTCTAAAGTCTAAGAGACTAAATAAATCCCTTTAGTTTTGATCTCTGGTGCCAGTTATTTGGATTAGATAAAGTATTAATATGAACCTCAGGGAACAAATTAAGGTCTGTTTTTAATTTTCAATTAATGCATCATGCGTTCTCTCTGTAAGTAGACTCGGGCTTGTTGTAGACTCATTTGTGTACATCTGGCTCAGCGAACATTTTTTAACTCCTTGATTAAAATATGCAAAATCTTCAAGCCAGATTAATTGAGTTTCTTGCTATGAATGCTTGACAATAAAATAGTAAGATTAAACGAGAACTTACCAGTTTGAAGTTTGATCCGTATTTTATGAGGAGTTACGATGAGGGATTACGTGAAGAACCCCGCCACGCCGCATGCGTGTCATTCTTCAAAGCAGCGGTGTGAAATCACAGATAACTGTAATGACTAAACACAGTAAGATTAGAGAAGAGATACCAGTTAAGTATATGATTAAGGGTGGGAGCGGAGGGCACGTAATCCCTCATCGTAACTCCTCATAAAATAAAGATCAAACTTCAAACTGGTAAGTTCTCGTTTAATCTTACTATTTTACTTCGGAGTCACGTGAGTGACTACGTGAAGATTTTAAAGCTCTGTGATTTCATGCCGTGGAAATGAGTCCATGCATCACGTCTGCCTTGATGACTGTAGGAGGAATTGTGTTAACATAATTTGGACATGAATTCGACATTGAAACCATAAAATTTATTAACACAAATTTATAACCCCTTTTTATGGGTTTAAATTTATTTACAGAACTTAAATTTGTTTCTGCAGACGTTCCAGGTTTCATTACTGGTTTATTGTAAAATAATTGGAATGTTTTTTTCCCCTGACCATCCTGCTGCCTTGAGGATTTGGTCCATTGGTACATCCAACTGTATCACTGCTGATGTAGCTGCAGCCCTGGTGGAATGAGATTTAAAAATATTAGTATCCACCCCAGCCTGTGTTAGCACCTGTTTCAGCCATCTTGAGATGGTCTGGACTGTCACTTTTTTGTGTGGTTGCTTGTGGCTGACCAAAACGTGCCTTCTCATTGCCGCTTATGATTTTCGTTTTCTCCATGTATAACAACAAATGTCTAACTATACAGAGGCGGTCATCTGTTGGGTAAGACTTAAATTGTATATTGAGGCTTGCTGATCCCTGTCTGTTCTGCTTTACTAACTCATAGATATGAAACATAATATTTTCAGATGAGGAAGTCATGTTGTCCAGTCTGAGTTTATGCAGTGACTGTACCCTCTGTGCCGTGACCAATGCCATTAGCATGACTGTTTTTAATGTCAGTCTGTGTAGGGACAGAGCTGTTGCTGGAGACCAATTCCTGAGCATCTTCAGGACAATACTTACATCCCATATTTGGGAGTACCTGGTTCTTGGGGATTAGTATTAAAATTCCCCTCATGAGTTTTGTTACCAGTGGGTGAGTCCCAACAGAGTAACGCTCTGTCCCCTGCCATAGGTAAGTCGATAGGGCACTTCTGGCGCAGTTGATGGCACTGTAACTGAGCCCCTCATCATAGTGGAGGCCTGCCAGATATTCCAGAACAGACGGGATGTTCATGTCTCTGTAGGTGATGTTGTTTTTATGACAATACATCTCCCACTTCCTGATATAGACCAGATACTGTTTTTTGGTTGACTGTCTTTGGGCCGCCGAGATCATGTTCACTGTTCGGTCCATCAGTCCCAGTTGTAGTAGAGGTGTTTTTAAACTCTACAAATTAATAAGTTCAAACGTTTATGGCATGGGTGGCTATCCCTTGTTACGGGATGTAGCAATAAGTCTGGTCTATGTGGGATGGTTCTAATACCATGTTTAATACCACTGGGAACCATGGTTGAGTAGGCCAATCGGGTACTACCAAAATACCAGACGCAGAGTCTTGTTGTATTTTCCTTAATACCCGACTGATGAGGCAGAAAGGAGGGAATGCGTAAATAAACAATTTCCCCCAATGCAGCGAAAATGCATCTGTCGCCGCTGCCCCAGGTCTGGTTCCCATGAAACATAATTTGATTAAGTCTAGATGCGAATAGATCGATATCTGCTGTTCCATATTTTGCTGTAATATCAGCAAATACTTTTTTATTCAACATCCATTCGGTGTTTTCATTTAATTTGCGTAACCTGGGCTCTGCCACTAAATTTAGTCTTCCTGGTAGGTAAGTGGCTGATATCCAAATATCTCTCTGGATACACCATTGCCAAATTGTATTAGCCAGATTGTCACATGATGTCGATTTGTTTCCACCAATGTGGTTGATATATGTTACCACGGTGGCATTGTCTATCTGTAGTCTAACATGCTGGTGATATGACCCAGTACAATATGACTTTAGGCCATGGTAGTTTATGCCCAGTGTGAGTAATAATGATGCCTCCTGAGCAGTCCATCTACCTCCACAGCAGGTGATGGTATTGGTGGCTCCCCACCCAAGTGCACTGGCATCAGTTTGTAGTACCATGAAAAGGTTACTGACAATGATTGGATTGGAACAAAGCCAGATGTTATCTATCCACCATTTTATTCCATTTTAGCCTGATTGGTAGTTTCATAGGTCTGTCAAAGTGACCTGCATTAATTTTGAGTGCTTGTATTTTTGCTCTCTGTAAGTTTTGGTAATGTAGAGGTCTAAATTGTGTGGCTGGAAAGGCAGCCACCATTTGCCAATTACTTTTGCTACTAATCTGATGGATGGTTTGCTGATGTCAATGAGGTTATTGCAAGCCTCATAGTAAATCTCTAGCCTTTCCCTTAGGCATAGTCACCGACATGTGAACTGAGTCAATGATGAACCCCAAATAGTCCATAGTAGTGGAAGGCGTTAGTTTAGATTTAACTGGATGGATAATAAATCCCAGTTTTTCAAATAACTGTTTTGTGGCTGTTACAGTTTGTTTGGCCAATTCCAAAGTTTTGCCCACAATGAGTATGTCATCTAAATATGCCATGACCATGTGTTTACGTTTCCGTAGAAACGCTAGGGCTGGTTTCAAAATTTTTGTGAACAGCCTGGGGGCTGATGTTAATCCATTTGGCAGTGCTTTATACAGTCAGAGTTGTCCCATCCAGTTGAATTTTAAGTAACATCTGTGGTCACCTCGTATAGGCACTGAATAGTAAGCATCTTTTAAATCGATGCTGGCCATGAAGTAACCTTTGGAAATTAATTTTTTAGCAGTAACAAAGGTTTCCATTTTGAAGTGAATATATTGTACAATTGTATTCAATTTTGTCAGATCTATGATGATGCGACAACCACCATCTTTTTTGTTTTTGGTAAATATATTGGACACAAATTCTAATGGTTCGTGTTGAGTTTTCTCAATTACACCTTTTACGTAAAGCCGCTCTAGTTCAGCTTGCGCTTCTGATTTTTCTTTATTAGAATGCACGAACACTCGGTTCGATATGAACTGGAGGGCTGTACTTGTGTATAAACTCTATTGTATACCCCTGGATACTGCTTAAGATGTAAGTATCGGTTGTTAACATGCTCCATGCATTCACAAAAGAGTGTAATCTCCCCCCAACCTCCATTCTCCCTGTATTTTGTAGGGAACCAGACCCACCTACCACCATAGTTACCAGTGGCAGATTTACATCTTTTTGTAGGTTCTTCGCTGCTGTTGTTGCGCTGGTGTCTGGATTTTCGGTTTGGTTGGCGTTGGAGGTCCCCGCATCTTCCAAGAAGGCCGGCCTGGGCCATGGCCTAAAAAAGACTCATGTTTTGAGTACCGTGCCTTCGAGCTTTCACCAGTTCTGCTGGTGGGTGCGTAGGGGTGCTGTCTTTGGCTGTAGTGTTTGTTGGAGTCCATTTTATTAGTCCAGTAAGTTCTCTTGTTCCTGCACCCCTTGCACACTTATCTTTCCTTCTGCGAACCCCTCTTCAAGGTCAGCCCAGAACTGACCCGCAGTGCTCCCCTCTGATGAGGTAGAAGCACTGTGCAGCCCTTCAAGAGGTACTGCTGTGGGTTTATCATAGGGCCCACAGTGACCCGACTCCATCTCCCGGAGTCTGTCACGTTGGAGCAAATGCTCCACACACCGCTCCATCCGGCTCCAGCGCTCTCGGTCGCTGGCCGCCCGCGGTTGTTCAAAGTCAGATTCCTCTGAGTCGACGACCTGGTTTGTTTTGTGTCTAGCCTTACCGCCCGGCCGCGTGGATCTGGCCGGTGCGGAGGCGACATCGGGCACAGCTGATCCCACTATCGGTGATCTGAGTGCCGCTGGCTGCTGCTGGCTGCCCGCTGCTCCGCGGTCCTCCCTCACCAGCTTTGTCCTTGCTGCCCTTCCGTGGAGTGGATCTGGCCGGTGCAGAGGCGACGTTGGGCACAGCTGATCCCATCTAGCCCACCAGCTTTGTCGCAGCTCATTGGTTTCTCCACCTGTAATTAGCATGGTAAAAACGCAAAAAGACCGCAGCTCTTACCTGCAGGTCCAAGTTAAAATTGTCGCTACGGGGGAATGTCGTTCCACCCCGTCTCCTGCCGTTTTTGACTTGTCCAAAAAGTCCACGGCCCCATTTGAATAGTCTCCCGCCCGGCCGTGGTGTTCTGGCCGGTGCGGGACCAAAAGTCGGCACAGCTGATCCCTTATGACAAGTGTGCAAGGGGTGCAGGAACAAGAGAACCTACTGGACTAATCCCTTGTGCCTTCAGCTGCTGCTGGCTCCCGCAACTTTGCGGTCCTCCCCAGCCAGCTTCACTCGCAGCACTTGTGGACACTATTTTGTCCAGCTGTCCAAGCTTCCCCCCCCCCCCCCCCCCTTCCCCCCCCCGTGTAAAAACAGCGCGGTGACAAAAACTACCGCAGAGAGTAAATCACTTACCTGCAGGTCGCGGTTTCAAACTTACCGCTGCGGGGGAACGCTCCACCCCGCCTGTCGTTTCGCAAGCGTGAAGCCATATGACATGCATGCGTCCTGGCGGGGTTCTTCACGTAGTCACTCACCTGACTCCGAAGTAAAATGGGGGCACTAATGCATTTGTTGCTTTCGTGTTGGCCAGATATCTTTAGTACAGGATCTCGGTACATGGTGGAACATACTCGAGGGGTCTTAAATGTCATACACTGTGGAAACAGGCCCATCAGCCCAACTCGCCCACACCGGCATATGTACCCCATCTACACTAGTCCCCCAGCCTGCGTTTGGTCCATATCTCTCTTAACCTCTCCGATCCATGTACCTGTCTAAATGTTGAGTTTAATTTAGTTTAGAGATACAGAAACAGTTAAAACAGGCCCTTCGGCCCACCGAGTCCGCACCGACCAGTGATCCCTGTACATTAACCGTTTCTTAAATGTTGCGATAGTCCCAGACTCAACTACTTGCTCCCACAGCTTGTTCCATACATTGTGTGAAATAGTTACCCATCAGATTCGTATTAAATGTTTCCCCCCCCCTCACCTTAAACCTATGTCCTCTGGTCCTCAATTCCTCTACTCTGGGCAAGAGACTGTGTGTCGATAATTTAAAGTATTGAAAGTGTGTCGATAGTTTAGAGCTGCCTTGCCTAATTAGAGCTGCCATGCCTAATTAGAGCTGCCATGCCTAATTAGAGCTGCCATGTCTAATTAGATCTGCTTATCTCTTTTGGTACCGAGGTACTGATTTCCACAAGAAATTGTAGCGAATTGTGGAAACGGCCCACAGATGGTCCATCCATCCTTTCTCTCCAGAGATGCTGCCTGTCCCACTGAGTTACTCCAGCATTTTGTATCTATCTCTGTTCTATAGACCCTATTTACACTCCACACTGCCTCAGCAAGGCCAGCAGCATAATCAAGGACGGGTCGCACTCCCTCTTCTCCCATCAGGCCAAAAGGTACAGAAGTGTGAAAACGCACACCTCCAGGTTCAGGGACAGTTTCTTCCCAGCTGTTATCAGGCAACTGAATCATCCCACCACAACCAGAGAGCAGTGCTGAACTACTATCTACCTCATTGGTGACCCTCGGACTATCCTTGATCGGACTTTGCTGGCTTTACCTTGCACTAAACGTTATTCCCTTATCATGTATCTGTACACTGTAAATGGCTCGATTGTAATCATGTATTGCCTCTCTGCTGACTGGTTAGCACGCAACAAAAGCTTTTCACTGTACCTCTGTACACGTGACAATAAACTAAAATGAAAATGAGGTGAGGGGTTTGTTTGCTGGGTATGTAGATTGTGATGGGGAGGTGGGTGAGAAGGGAGTAGTGGCTCTAATATTCCCCGTGGATTGTCACCTTGTCGTGGTGGAGAAGCTTGTGTGGACCTGAGATCCTGAGAGCGATGCCGTCTGGAGCTACGCTCCTGGTAGGGCCACCCATGGCGGTAAGGTCGAGGGGGAGGTCTCTGACAAAGAGCCAATCCAACCAAGACCTCAACGGTGGAACAGGCGGAGGACGATGGCTGACCTTAGTGGAGCTAACGTCACAACGGCTGGGAAGGCGGATGAAGGCTGCGGCAGAAAAGGGTCTCCGGTCGTCTTGGACTCCATGCCACTGGATCCTGACCCAGATCTGTCAAGGACCCCACGTGGGGTGGCTGTCTGTGCACCAGTCTCCCCACGTTAAACAAAGTCACGCACAGGCGTCCTCCAACCCTGGAGACACCCATGGTCAGGTCAGCCATGACCGAGAGGGGCCTAAGAAGAAATTCAATATCAGCCTTCAGTTAAAATTTATACTGATGCCGTTACTTCCAGACCATGTCACCACATCGCTGACCGCTCATGACCAAGCTGTCACCATCTCCATCCAAGACCGCAATAAATTGCAGAGGGTTGTGGAAGCAACGCAGAACATTACACAAACCAGTCTCCCTTCATTGACTCCATCTTGATTCCATTGAAGGGGGCGCTGTTCTGGCGGCAGCCATGGCAGCAACGCGTCAGCCTTTCAATTTTATTTTTTATTTTTAGTATGTTTTAAAGTGTGTATTTAGTGGGTTTTTTTGTGTTTTGTGTGGGGGGTGGTGTGGGTGGTGTAAAGGGGAAACCGCTTCGGTCGCCTCCCCCGTGGCCTACCATCAAGGATCGGCGAGGTCTTTCCCGGAGACGTGCCCGGGGCTTCAGCGGCGGGCGCAGCGTGGACTCGGCGTGGAGTGGGTGAGCCCTCGCTGGGGCTCGCCGGAGGGGAGTGCTCCGTTTCACTGGCCCGGGGCAGCCGGCAGCCTGAAGTCGCAGCCTGAAGCCGCGGTCTGCAGAGTTCCAGCTGCTGCGGCGTCTACAGCCCGGGATCCCTCGTGGGGGACCCGGGGGAAGAAGAAGCCGCCATTGCCGGCCCGCGGATAACTTCTACCGCGGGCCCGGCATGGACTTACCATCACCCCTGGAGGGGAGCTTCGACCGCCGGCCCTGCAGTCTACGGTGCTTCTGGCTGCGGCGGGGACTTTAAATCTCAGCCGCCGGCCTGCGGCCTACACAATCTTGAAGCCGCGGTCTCCGGTGAGGAAAGACCGATACTGGACTGGACTCTGGACTCTGGTCTTGTCCACGGGGGGGGAAATGGAGGAGGACGGCTAAAATTTTTTGTGCCTTCCACCACAGTGATGAATGCGGTGGTGGATGTTTATGTTACATGTTGTGTCCTGTTTATGCATTTTATTATTTTGTTAACCCATCTTTATGCTTTGTATGGAACTGATTTTTAAATTATGTAAAGCACTTTGGGGTCAATGAAAATTGACTATAAATGTGCTATATAAATAAACATTATTATTATTATTATTATTATTATTATTATTATTATTATTATTATTATCTTCACCACACTGCCTCGGCAAGGCCAGCGGCACAATTAATGACCAATCTCACCCTCTTCTCAGGCAAGAGGTACAGAGGTGTGAAAACGCACACCTCCAGATTCAGGGACTGTTTCTTCCCAGCTGTTACCAGGCAACTGGACCATCCCATCTCCAACTAGAGAGCGGTCCTGGCCTCCCATCTACCTCATTGAAGACCCTTGGAATATCTTTACTTGGACTTTACTTCACTTGACCTTGCACTAAACGTTATTCCCTTCATCCTGTATCTGTACACTGTGGACGGCTCGATTGTAATCATGTCCAGTCTTTCTGCTGACTGGAGAGCACGCAACAAAAAAGCTTTTTATTGTAGCTCCATACACCCAACAATAAACTAAACTAAACTAAACTAAACTAAACTAAACTAAACTAAACTAAACTAAACTAAAACTAAACTAAACTAAACTAAACACTATACAGTAATCCAATTTGGTATTGTGCAGGGTTCATTGCACGATACCAAATCCAGAATTGCCTTTTCCCTGGTAGGTTAAACTACAAGCTGCTCTAAGAATTCATCTCAGAGGCACTCTACAAATTCCCTCTCATGGGGTCCTGTACCAATCTGATGTTCCCAGTCTACCTACACATTGAAATTCCCCCATGACCACCATAATATTACGCTTGGGAGACACGTGACCCAGCGGTCTCTCAATATCGATGTCTCTAACATCGAGTAAAACACTGCTTTACCTCTCTCTACATCATCTCCCCCCCCCCCCCCCCCCCCCCCCCCACCCTCCCCCCCCCCCCCCCCCCCCCCCCCCCCCCCTCTCCCCCCCCCCCCCTCCCCCCCCCCCCTCCCTCTCCCCCCCCCCCCCCCCCCCCCCCCCCCCCCCCCTCTCCCCCCCCCCCTCCCCCCCCCCCCCCCAGTTCTCCCGACTGTCCTCCTGATTAATTTTTCTGACATTTCTGATATCTCCTCTGATATTTCCTCATTGGAACTCTTACCCCTCCCCCTCTTGGGCTAACTATGAACCATTCTACATTTCCCTGAGCGTCAGCTGCTTTGATCTGTCATTTTCACTCAGTACCCTTCCATACCTCCAGTCTTCCTCTTCCCCCTGACTCTCAGTCCCAAGAAGGGTCTCGACCCAAAACGCCGCCCATTCCTTCTCTCCAGAGATGCTGCCTGTCCCGCTGAGTTACTCCAGCTCCTTGTATCTGTCTTCTTTTTAAATACTGTTATAATACCTGAGGGGGGGGGTCTTGTAGAAACATATAAAATTATAAAAGGACTGGACAAGCTAGATGCAGGAAAAATGTTCCCAATGTTGGGCGAGTCCAGAACTAGGGGCCACAGTCTTAGAATAAAGGGGAGGCCATTTAAGACTGAGGTGAGAAAAAACTTTTTCACCCAGAGAGTTGTGAATTTGTGGAATTCCCTGCCACAGAGGGCAGTGGAGGCCAAGTCACTGGATGGATTTAAGAGAGAGTTAGATAGAGCTCTAGGGACTAGTGGAATCAAGGGATATGGGGAGAAGGCAGGCACGGGTTATTGATTGGCCATGATCACAATGAATGCCGGTGCTGGCACAAAGGGCAGAATGGCCTCCTCCTGCACCTATTTCCTATGTTACAAGCCTCAACCACCTCCTCTGGCAGCTCATTCCATCTACCCACCACTCATATAAATTCATAACTTCAAGGAACAGAATTAGGCCATTCGGCCCATCAAGTCTATTCCGCCATTCAATCATGGCCGATCTATCAACCCCATTCTCCTGGGCCGGGAGAAACTCAGCGGGTGCAGCAGCATCTATGGAGCGAAGGAAATAGGCAACGTTTCGGGCCGAAACCCTTCTTCAGACTGATCGGGGGCGGGGGTGGGTGGGGACAAGAAAGGGAAAAGGAGGAGGAGCCCGAAGGATCTATATCGGTGAGACCAAGCGGAGGTTGGGCGATCGGTTCGCCGAACACCTCCGCTCTGTCCGCAATAACCAAGCTGACCTCCCGGTGGCTCAGCACTTCAACTCCCCCTCCCACTCCGTCTCCGACCTCTCTGTCCTGGGTCTCCTCCATGGCCACAGCGAGCAGCACCGGAAATTGGAGGAACAGCACCTCATATTCCGTTTGGGGAGTCTGCACCCCGGGGGCATGAACATCGAATTCTCCCAATTTTGTTAGTCCTTGCTGTCTCCTCCCCTTCCTCAGCCCCCCTGCTGTCTCCTCCCACCCTCCAGCCTTCCGGCTCCTCCTCCTTTTCCCTTTCTTGTCCCCACCCACCCCCGCCCCCGATCAGTCTGAAGAAGGGTTTCGGCCCGAAACGTTGCCTATTTCCTTCGCTCCATAGATGCTGCTGCACCCGCTGAGTTTCTCCAGCTTTTTTGTGTAACCTTCGATTCTCCAGCATCTGCAGTTCCCTCTTAAACCCCATTCTCCTGCCTTCTCCCCATAACCCTTGACACCTTTACCCTGTGTCAAGCCACATACTTTCTCACAGAAATTATACGTCAAGTCACATGTTATATTAAAAATGTCTGCTAATAAATTACAATATTTACGGACCTATAGGAACAAATTTAAACCACGTTTCCATTTTGATGACAAAGAAAAATGTTAAAAAAGTGTTTGCGACCACAGTAACATTGCCTTTCTTAAGGGCCTGTTCAGATTCAGATTCAATTTTAATTGTCATTGTCAGTGTACAGTACAGAGACAACGAAATGCATTGTCCCACCTAGACGATTATTTAGGCGATTACCGCCACTGTCATAGCCGTTAAGGATCGCCGATAAAACAGCGGCTATACGCCTCTACGACATACAAAAATGATCTATAATATAACTGTAACGTACAACTGTGAATCCAAAAATATTCTAATAACATTAAAATTTAAAGTGTCTGTAATATAACTTTAATGGCATTCACCGATGCCATCACCGGCAACTAGCTACGTCATCCTGGCGACATTGTTCTAGGGCCTGTCCCACTTGCCGATTTTTTCGGTGACTGCCAGCAACATTGAATGAAGTATCGGGTCACCGTAAAATTTGCGGCGTGCTGTGGCGTGATGACGTGGCGTAACGCGGCTTGATGAGGCAGTGGCGCCACGTGATGACGTATTGCGCGCGGTGCGTTTTCAAGTGTCGCAACAGTTTTTTTTGTCGCCGCTAGGTTTTGAAATCTTTTGGCGACACTGATATGATGCCGGCAGTCGCCGAAAAAAATCGGCATGTGGGACAGGCCCTTAGGGTTAGGGTCAGTACCTACATCATGCAACGTCAGGCTACCCCCCATTGGCGTTAAGACAACGGTCGTCGAAAAGGTTTGACCGTTTCAAAATTCCGCGGCGACCAGAAAGACTCAACGACTCTTTGGACGCCTTGAGGAGATCCAAGAACAAGTC
>NW_026575495.1:290000-307991 GCF_028641065.1 Leucoraja erinaceus
GCCTGTAGGTGCTCACGTAGGCTGCTCAGATAATCTCCACTGACAGGAATGTTGCTGATGACAGAGTCTACATAGATGTTGGTGTCCTCTGATCCCAAGGTGATGTCGTCAACCCTGCACACAAGCTGTAGCCTTTCTATGGCAGGTCTTCCCAACAGTGCAGTGTGGAGGTCTTTTACTACATAAATGTCCTCTATGGCTGTCTTGTTGCCTCTGCGCAGTGTTTCTCTGGCTACGCCCAGGACAGAGAGTGCATTGCCCCCTGGCCCAAACAATGGGCGTGTCGACACTGCCAGGCACTTCACATCATGCCCCCCTGTAATGTCATGGTACACCTCCGCTGGCATGGCGGTCACATCAGCACCAGTATCTATTTTAAAGCACACTTTTTGTTGTCTGACTTGTAGCTGCACCGTCCACGGGTCTTTTCCAGCATCCACGGATCCCAGGAAAAAGCTCTCTTCTTCCTCTGTAGGGACAGCATTGAGAGATTTAGCACCGTTTCTGCACACTTTGCCATAATGTCCCTTTTTGCCACAGTTGTGACACACAGCATCTTTAGCAGGGCATTCCAATTTTCCATGCGAGGGCATTTTTCCACATCTATAGCAGGCCTTTGAACCTGGCTGTGGCTGTGTATTAAATTTATTTTTTCCTGGTGTTTGTGCTTGTGGCTGAGGCTTTGAGGGAAATTTGGGTTTTCTGTAGCTTTTAGCATGCACAGCATCAACACTTGAGCACTTGCTAGCACCGCTATTTTCTCCTCTTAAGTCAAACCGCTGTCGTCTAACTTCTTCAGACTGCCTTGTCTTTGTTATAGCAGTTTCAAGGGTTAGGTCTCTGTCTAGCTGTAGCTTTTCGGACAATGAGACGTTTCTCAGCCCAACCACTAACCTGTCGCGGATCAGCTCGTTCCGTAACTGTCCATAGTTGCAGTATTCAGCTAATCCGTATAGAGCAGTGATGAAGGAATCCACCATTTCTCCTGGCAGTTGCACACGCTGATTGAACTTGGCTCTTTCATAGATAACATTCTTTTTAGGCACAAAAAATGCATCAAAACCCACCTTGACATCCGTGTACACCCTCCTCTCATCTGCAGTTAGCGTTAGCCCCTTTAGCACATCATCTGCTTCATCGCCCATGCAATACACTAGCGTGTTCACCTGGTTTTCTGCCGACGTCGCGTTTAAATTGCTTGCAAGCCTGAAGCGGTCGAATCTCCTGATCCAACGCTCCCATTCTTGAGGCTTGGTAAAATCGAATGGCTCTGGAGGTTGTATTGTGAACGTAGCAGTTGGTGTAGGTTGCCCCATATCTGCCAGCTCGTCTCCTATTTCCCGCCAAAACGATACACCGTCCTCTTCTTCTTTAATTATTTTCTTGCTTACAAGTCTCCCAGTTCTGGCACCATATCGAGTTATGCTTGTAATAAGGCTCGTACCACGACGTAAACAGAGTATACCTTTAATCTGTACAATAACAACAGCAACTGCAACAGCCTCGTGTAAGCCCAGGCCTCTCTCTCCAACTGCCCACACCCTGGGTTTTCCAGACACAACCGGTTACTGGAGCCTGGCTTCTGGCAGGGTCCTAGTGCCCCTCTGCTCAGCCTTACTCTATTATTGCATAATACCACAATGATCAGCCATGATCATATTGAATGGCGGTGCAGACTCGAAGGGCCGAATGGCCTACTCCTGCACCTAATTTCTATGTTTCTATGTTTCTATGAAGCCATTGATACATTTCCGACAGGACAAAAGGACACAGAGTGCTGGAGTAACTCAGCGGGTCAGGCAGCACCTCCGGAGAACATGGGCTGACGACATTTTGGATCGAGAGCCTTCTTCAGACGACCTGTAAATCCATCAGCAAAGGCTATAGATTATGCTGGCAGCGCGATCTAAATTTCCACTCAATAACACCATCCTGCAAGCCTTCGATCAATATGGAGCCGACAATTTAGTTACAGTGCAGTTAACAATGGAGTTAATTTCCTACACACGTAAGGCATATATAGTTTAGTTTAGAGATACAGCATGGAAACAGGCCCTTTGGCCCACTGAGTCCGTGCCGACCAGCGATCCCCGCTCATTAACGCTATCCTATACACACTGGGGACAATTTGTAATTATACCAAGCCAAACCGCGCAACTCACGCAGGTCTTGTTTTTCTTCGCTAATACAACGTTCATGCTAATTAGCATCATTAATTGCTATCAAACATTAATAGCTATCAGACTTACCTGGCCATTTGATAACAATATAACTCATTTCCTCCCTGTGGGTTTAACAGATTTTTTTCCCTTTCCATTCCATTTGTAACCGGTGGCATCTGCCAATGATTCCTGGAAGCAGCTAATCTTCTGTGAGACTTTTATCTCGACAAAATTGGCGCGTGCGTGCGGCACTTTTATCTCGACATCTCGACGCATGCGTGACGCGTGAATGTTGTCACGCAATGACGTGCAAATAACGCCCAAGTGGGACAGGCTTTTCACAGCGAATGCAGCGCCGGACACCCAGGTTCGATTCGAGTACGGGCGCAGTCTGTACCGAGTTTGTACGTTCTCCCCTTAGTGTTAGTGTGCGAGGTTCGCCGGTTGGTGTGGACTCGGTGGGCCGAAGGGCCTGTTTCCGCGCTGTATCTCTAAACTAAACTAAACTAAATTCATGAACTTTAAATAGATAGACTACTAGGTTCACCAGACTGATTCCTGGGATGTCAGGACTTTCATATGAAGAAAGACTGGATAGACTCGGCTTGTACTCGCTAGAATTTAGAAGATTGAGGGGGGATCTTATAGAAACTTACAAAATTCTTAAGGGGTTGGACAGGTTAGATGCAGGAAGGTTGTTCCTGGTGTTGGGGAAGTCCAGAACAAGATGTCACTGGCAAAATTCTTAAGGGGTTGGACAGGCTTGCACTAAACGTTATTCCCTTATCATGTAAATGGTTCGATTGTAATCATGCATTGCCTTTCTGCTGACTGGTTAGCACGCAACAAAAGCTTTTCACTGTACCTCTGTACACGTGACAATAAACTAAAGTGAGGTGAGCGGTTTGTTTGCTGGGTATGTAGATTGTGATGGGGAGGTGGGTGAGAAGGGAGTAGTGGCTCTAATATTCTCCATGGATTGTCACCTTGGCGTGATGGAGAAGCTCGTGTGGTCCTGAGATCCTGAGAGCGATGCCGTCTGGAGCGATGCTCCTGGTAGGGCCACTCATGGCGGTAAGGTCGAGGGGGAGGTCTCTGACAAAGAGCCAATCCAACCAAGACCTCAACGGTGGAACAGGCGGAGGACGATGGCTGACCTTAGTGGAGCTAACGTCACAACGGCTGGGAAGGCGGATGAAGGCTGCGGCAGAAAAGGGTCTCCGGTCGTCTTGGACTCCATGCCACTGGATCCTGACCCAGATCTGTCAAGGACCACACGTGGGGTGGCTGTCTGTGCACCAGTCTCCCCACGTTAAACAAAGTCACGCACAGGCGTCCTCCAACCCTGGAGACACCCATGGTCAGGTCAGCCATGACCGAAGGGGGCATAAGAAGAAGTAGAAGAAGAAGAATAGGGTGGTGAATCTGTGGAATTCAGGTCAGGTCATTGGATATTTTTAAGGGAGAGATCGATACATTATTGATTAGTATGGGTGTCAGGGGTTATTGGGAGATGGCAGGAGAATGAGTTTGTGAGGGGAAGATAGATCAGCCATGATTGAATGGCGGAGTAGACTTGATGGGCCGAATGGCCTAACTCTGCATTCTATCCCTTTTGAACGCCTTCAGTTTAAGAAGTGAGAGGGCAGGTGAGGGGATGAATTATGATCAAATTTTACTCATCATTTTGTTTTGAACAGTATTTACTACATGACCTCCAATGAGTTAGGAGGAGGCTGTAAATACACTGTAGTCCTCATTACATAGATGGTTAAATATACAAGGGTGTTTTAATGCACCATGCTCCAGTGCACTTTATCCCTGATGCTTAAATACGTATTTAGGTGTTCCATTCCAGAGACAGACAGACAGATGTAATGAACACCCGACTGCTTTTCTAAACACAAACAGCAATAACAAGTTCAAAGAATATGACACCATACTGTCATCATTAGATCATAAATTTATAGTCACAGAGTGATTCAGTGTGGAAACAGACCCAACTTGCCCACACCAGCCAACATGTCCCAGCTACACTAGTCCCACCTGCCTGCGTTTGGTCACTCCATACCTGTCCTATCCATGCATTTGCCCAACTGTTTCTTAAACATTGGGATAGTCCCAGCCTCAACTATCTCCTCTGGCAGTTCGTTCCATACACCCACCACCATTTGTGTGAAAAAGTTACCCCTCAGATACCTATTAAATCTTTTCCCCTTCACCTTAAACCTATGTCCTCTGGTCCTCGATTCACCTACTCTGGGCAAGAGATTGTGCATCTACCCGATCTATTCCTCTCATGGATAGGACAGGTTTTGAGGGATTGGAACCAAATGCTGGCAGGTGCTACTAGTGTAGTTTAGTTTAGTTTACTTTAGAGATACAGCGCGGAAACAGGCCCTTCGGCCCACCGGGTCCGCGCCGACCAGCGATCCCCGCACATTAGCACAATCCTACACCCCAAGCAAATTAACCAACAAACCTGTACGTGTTTGGAGTGTGTGGGAGGAAACCGAACATCTCGGAGAAAACCCACGCAGGTCACGGGGAGAACGTACAAACTCCGTACAGACAGCGCCCGTAGTCGGGATTGAACCCGGGTCTCCGGCGCTGCGTTCGCTGCAAGGCAGCTACTCTACCGCTGCGCCACCGTGACCACTCTAAAATGTTCCAGTGTAGCTGGGCCATGTTGGCAAGTTGGGCCGAAGGGCCTGTTTCCACGCTGTATGTGACCCTAAGACTATCTGCCCATTCCCCCGCATTCTCCCCATAAACCCTTGACGCCCGTACTAATCAAAAATCTATCTCTGCCTTAGAAATATCCTTGTGCGTTCCCTCTTGTGACTCCACGCCTTGACTGCTGTGTAGATCCTGCTGCATGCAGGTCAGAGCTGTTTCGTTTCAACAGGATTTGCACAGGGAATTAGAAGAGGGGCTGCCCTGCCAGCAGCTGTCCGTCTTTTCACCGTTTTATTTTTATTTTTAGTTAGTTAAAGTGTTTTGTTTGGAGGTCTAGACTTTTGTATGTGGGGGGGGGGGGGGGGAGAAGGGGGGGGAAACTGCCTTTCAGGGTCCCTACCTGGTCGGAGAGGCAGTTGTTCTCCGGGCTGCAGCTTCGACCCGTCCTCGCGGCCTACCAGCGGGCCTGGAGCGGCGTTTCCTGTCGCAGACCACCCAGAACCTCGGCTTCGAAGGCGGCGCAGCGCTGGAGCGCTATCGTGGAGCGGGCGATGCCTTGCCTGGGTCGCCGCGCTGGAGCTCCGGTGAGCTGAGACCGCCGGGAACAACATCACGGAGCTGCGGGACTGTGGAGTGACCAGCTGCGGACGGCGGCGCTGAACTTTACACCGGGAGCCTGGGATCACGCGATGAGATCGCCAGTTGTGGAGCTCCATCCGGCGCGGCCTTGTCGGCATCGGAAGCCGCGGCCTCCAGTACGGAGGCGGCCGTTCCAGCGTTCCCATGCCGCTGAGAGGACTCTCCCGACGCCGGAGCAACATCACCCGGCGAGAACGGCCTGGAACATCGGGCCTCCGTAGAGGCCTTTGTGTTTAAGACTCTCATTGGTGTTATGTATGTTTTCTGTTTTTGTGTGCTGCAAAATGGCAAAAAGCATTTCACTTCATTCCACCTCGGTGTATGTGAATGTGACCAATAAAATACCTTTGATACCTTTGAATGGAACAGTTTCTTCCCAGCTGTTACCAGGCAACTGAACCGTCCTCTCACGAACTAATGAGTGGTCGGTCCTGAGCTCCCATCGACCTCATTGGAGACCTTCAAACAAATCTTTGATGGGCTTTATCTTGCATTAAATGTTATATACGTTTTTCTTGTATCTGTAATAATAATCTTATTTATATAGCACATTTTTTGGTCAACTTGCATTGACCCCAAAGTGCTTCACATAATTACATTACATTTACACACAGGCAAAGGTGGGTGAAGTGTCTTGCCCCAAGGACACAACGACAGTATGCACTCCAAGCGGGATTCGAACCGGCTACCTACCGGTCGCCAGCCGAACACTTAGCCCATTGCGACATCTGTCGTCCCTGTACACTGTGGATGGCTTGATCGGAATCATGTAATCTGTTTGCTGACTGGATAGCACGCAATAAAAAAGGCTTTGTCCTGTACCTTTCAATTTTTCCCAGTGCTGAAAAAACTGAACGCAAACTGAACTAAACACTAAAATCATCATCTCCGGAGAAAAAGAATAGGCGACTTTTCAGGAATGAACTGGCTCGTTGGTCTGGGGGTATGATTCTCGCTCAGGGTGAGAGAGATCCCGGGTTCAAACCCCGGATGAGCCAATATTGGAGCTAGATAGACTCGGCTTGTACACGCTAGAATTTAGAAGATTGAGGGGGGGGGGGGGGATCTTATAGAAACTTACAAAATTCTTAGGGGGGTTGGACAGGCTAGATGCAGGAAGATTGTTCCCGATGTTGGGGAAGTCCAGAACTAGGGGTCACAGTTTAAGGATAAGGGGGAAATCTTTTAGGGCCGAGATGAGGAAAATCATTTTTCACACAGTGAGCGGTGAATCTGTGGAATTCTTTGCCACAGAAGGTAGTTGAGGCCAGTTCAGTGGCTATATTTAAGAGGGAGTTAGATGTGGCCCTTGTGGCTAAAGGGATCAGGGGGTATGGAGAGAAGGTAGGGATGGGATACTGAGTTGGATGATCAGCCATGATCATATTGAATGGCAGTGCAGCCTCGAAGGGCCGAATAGCCTACTCCTGCACCTATTTTCTATGTTTGATATAATTGATATAATTGATATAATTTAATTAGGGTTTCTATAGGGCTCTTAAAAATAGCGGAGTCAGGGGATATGGGGAGAAGGCAGGAACGGGGTACTGATTGTGGATGATCAGCCATGATCACATTGAATGCCGGTGCTGGCTCGAAGGGCCAAATGGCCTCTACTCCTGCACCTATTGTCTATTGTCTACTGTCTATGGATATCAGAAGAAGGGTCTCGACCTGAAACATCACCTGTTCCTTCTCCCCAGAGATGGTGTCTGTCCCGCTGAGTTACTCCGGCACCTTGTGTCTATCGACGTAGGTTCCAAGCAACTTCTGTCTATCTGTGTTAAAAGGGTGTAGGGAGGTGCAATGGGACCATCTGTGAGCGGCATCTCTCAGTAGGGTATCACTTGAACTTGAACTTGATACACCAACTATGATCAGCACTACTGCCAGCAACGTGCCCGTCCCACGTACCGAATTGTTAGGCAACTGCCATAGTCGTAGCAGGTTGCCGAAAAACCGGCGACAACCTGCGCCATCCCGGCAACAACCTACGACAGCACCTACGTCAGGAGAAGTCAAGCTACGCTCATTGGCGTCAAACCCACTGTCGCCTAAATATTTTTCAACATGTTGAAAATTTAGCTGCAACCAGAAAGACGCTACGGCTTTTGTGCGCGACTGAGGAGACGTAGAAACATAGAAACATAGAAAATAGGTGCAGGAGTAGGCCATTCAGCCCTTCGAGCCTGCACCGCCATTCAATATGATCATGGCTGATCATCCAACTCAGTATCCCGTACCTGCCTTCTCTCCATACCCTCTGATCCCCTTAGCCACAAGGGCCACATCTAACTCCCTCTTAAATATAGCCAATGAACTGTGTGGCCTCAACTACCCTCTGTGGCAGAGAATTCCACAGTCATAAAATATTTCCCCCTTATCCTTAAACTGTGACACCTTGTTGTTCTGGACTTCCCCAACATCGGGAAAAATCTTCCTGCATCTAGCCTGTCCAACCCCTTAAGAATTTTGTAAGTTTCTATAAGATCCCCCCTCAATCTTCTAAATTCTAGTGAGTACAAGCCAAGTCTATCCAGTCTTTCTCCATATGAAAGTCCTGCCATCCCAGGAATCAGTCTGGTGAACCTTCTCTGTACTCCCTCTATGGCAAGAATGTATTTTCTCAGATTAGGAGACCAAAACTGTACTCAATACTCCAGGTGTGGTCTCACCAAGACCCTGTACAACTGCAGTAGAACCTCCCTGCTCCTATATTCAAATCCTTTTGCTATGAATGCTAACATACCATTCGCCTTCTTCACTGCCTGCTGCACCTGCATGCCTACTTTCAATGACTGGTGTAACATGATTCAGATTCAGATTCAATTTTAATTGTCATTGTCAGTGTACAGTACAGAGACAACGAAATGCATGACACCCAGGTCTCGTTGCATCTCCACCTTTCCTAATCGGCCACCATTCAGATAATAGTCTACTTTCCTATTTTTGCCGCCAAAGTGGATAACCTCACATTTATCCACATTATACTGCATCTGCCATGCATTTGCCCACTCACCCAGCCTATCCAAGTCACCTTGCAGTCTCCTAGCATCCTCTTCACAGCTAACACAGCCCCCCAGCTTCGTGTCATCAGCAAACTTGGAGATGTTGCATTCAATTCCCTCGTCCAAATCATTAATATATTTTGTAAATAGCTGGAGTCCCAGCTCTGAGCCTTGCTGTACCCCACTAGTCACTGCCTGCCATTGTGAAAAGGACCCATTCACTCCTACTCTTTGCTTACTGTCTGCCAGCCAGTTCTCTATCCACATCAATACTGAACCCCCAATACCATGTGCTTTAAGTTAGTATACTAATCTCTTATGTTGAACCTTGTCGAAAGCCTTCTGAAAGTCCAGATATAACACATCCACTGGTTCTCCCTTATCCACTGAACTAGTTACATCCTCGAAAAATTCTATAAGATTCGTCAGACATGATTTACCTTTCGTAAATCCATGCTGACTTTGTCCAATGATTTCATTACTTTACAAATGTGCTGCTATCCCATCTTTAATAACTGATTCTAGCAGTTTCCCCACTACCGATGTTAGACTAACTGGTCTGTAATTCCCCGTTTTCTCTCTCCCTCCTTTTTTAAAAAGTGGGGTTACGTTTGCTACCCGCCAATCCCCAGGAACTACTCCAGAATCTAAAGAGTTTTGAAAAATTATCACTAATGCATCCACTATTTCTGGGGCTACTTCTTAAGTACTCTGGGATGCAGCCTATCTGGCCCTGGGGATTTATCGGCCTTTAATCCATTCAATTTACCTAACACCACTTCCCGGCTAACCTGGATTTCACTCAGTTCCTCCATCTCATTTGACCCCCGGTCCCGTGCTATTTCCGGCAGATTATTTATGTCTTTCTTAGTGAAGACGGAACCAAAGTAGTTATTCAATTGGTCTGCCATGTCCTTGTTCCCCATGATCAATTCACCTGTTTCTGACTGTAAGGGACTTACATTTGTTTTAACTAATCTTTTCCTCTTCACATATCTATAAATACTTTTGCAGCCAGTTTTTATGTTCCTGACAGTTTTCTTTCATAATCTATTTTTCCTTTAGTAATTAAGCCTTTTGTCCTCCTCTGCTAGACTGAATTTCTCCCAGTCCTCTGGTAGGCTGCATTTTCTGGCTAATTTGCACGCTTCATCTTTTGTTTTGATACTATCCCTGATTTCCCTTGTTATCCACAGATGCACTACCTTCCCTGATTTATTCTTTTGCCAAACTGGGATGAACAATTGTTGTAGTTCATCCATGCAGTCTTTAAATGCCTTCCATTGCATATCCACCGTCAACCCTTTAAGAATCATTTGCCATTCTATCTTAACCAATTCACATTTCATACCCTTGAAGTTACCTTTCTTTAAGTTCAGAACCCTTCTTTCTGAATTAACAATCACACTCCATCCTAATGAAGAACTCAACCATATTATGGTCACTCTTGCCCAAGGGCCCACGCACAACAAGACTGCTAACTAACCCTTCCTCATTACTCAATACCCAGTCTAGAATAGCCTGCTCTCTCGTTGGTTCCTCTACATGTTGGTTTAGAAAACAATCCTGCATACATTCCAAGAAATCCTCTTCCTCAGCACCCTTGCCAATTTGATTCACCCAATCTATATGTAGATTGAAGTCACCCATTATAACTGTTTTGCCTTTGTCGCACGCATTTCTAATTTCCTGTTTGATGCCATCCCCAACTTCACTACTACTGTTAGGTGGCCTGTACACAACACCCACCAGCGTTTTCTGTCCCTTAGTGTTTCGCAGCTCTACCCATATCGATTCCACATCCTCCAAACTAATGTCCTTCCTTTCTATTGCGTTAATCTCCTCTCTAATCAGTAACGCTACTCCACCTCCTTTCACTTTCTGTCTATCCCTCCTGAATATTGAATATCCCTGGATGTTCAGCTCCCAGCCTTGGTCACCCTGGAGCCATGTCTCCGTGATCCCAACTATATCATAGTCATTAATAGCTATCTGCACATTCAACTAATTCACCTTATTACGAATGCTCCTTGCATTGAGACACAAAGCCTTCAGTCTTGTTTTTACAACACTCTTACCCCTTACACAATTATGTTGAAAAGTGGCCCTTTTTGATTTTTGCCCTGGATTTGTCTGCCTGCCACTTTTACTTTTAACCTTGCTACCTATTTCTTCTACCCTCATTTTACACCCTTCGGTCTCTACGCTCACACATTTAAGAAACCCTTTCCCTTTAACTCCATCCTCCACTGTCCCATTCACCACCCCACCCCCCTTATTCAGTTTAAAGCCACCCGTGTAGCAGTGGCAAACCTGCCTGCCAGAATGCTGGTCCCACACCTGTTAAGATGCAATCCGTCCCTTTTGTACAGTTCCCCCTTACCCCAAAACAGATCCCAGTGATCTAAGAATCTAAATCCCTGCCCCGTGCACCAGTTCCTCAGCCACACGTTCAGGTTCCGTATCTCCCTGTTCCTGCTCTCGCCAGCACGGGGAACTGGAAGCAAACCGGAGATAACAACCCTGGAGGTCCTGCTGTACAAGTCCAGCCGCTCCATTCTCTCAGCATATGACAGTCCAGCCATCCACTTCATGCTGGTGGATGTCAAGGCCACTGGACGGTAGACTTGGCTATTGCTTCAATGTGGGTGAAGCTGCAGTGTCCGATAAAACAGCGGCCGAACTGGGAGCTCCACGCCGCGGAGTGTTCCGATCCGTCCTGACGCCGGAGTTTCCATCATCCCGACGAGAGGGCTTGACCAGTGGACCATGGGCAGAGGCATAGCGGAGGGTTCAAGGCCCCGACCACCACGGGTGAACAAAGGAGGAAGATGCCTTCCATCACAGTGAGGAATGTGGATTCCACTGTGGCGGATGCTTATGGTAAATTTATTGTACATTGTGTTCTGTTTTTACTTGTATGGCTGCATGCTAACTCAAATATCTCTGTACCATGGTGCATGTGGCAATACACGTGAACTTGAACTTGAACTTGGATGGTCCAGGCCAGGTTCAGGGGAGTTGATCATGGGGAACAAGGATATGGCGGACCAATTGAATAACTACTTTGGTTCCGTCTTCACTAAGGAAGACATAAATAATTTGCCGGAAATAGCAGGGGACCGCGGGTCAAAGGAGTTGGAGGAATTGAGTGAAATCTAGGTTAGCCGGGAAGTGGTGTTGGGTAAATTGAATGGATTAAAGGCCGATAAATCCCCAGGGCCAGATAGGCTGCATCCCAGAGTACTTAAGGAAGTAGCTCCAGAAATAGTGGATGCATTAGTAATAATCTTTCAAAACTCTTTAGATTCTGGAGTAGTTCCTGAAGATTGGCGGGTAGCAAACGTAACCCCACTTTTTAAGAAGGGAGGGAGAGAGAAAATGGGGAATTACAGACCAGTTAGTCTAACATCGGTAGTGGGGAAACTGCTAGAGTCAGTTATTAAAGATGGGATAGCAGCACATTTGGAAAGTGGTGAAATCATTGGACAAAGTCAGCATGGATTTACGAAAGGTAAATCATGTCTGACGAATCTTATAGAATTTTTCGAGGATGTAACTAGTAGCGTGGATAGGGGAGAACCAGTGGATGTGGTGTATCTGGACTTCCAGAAGGCTTTCGACAAGGTCCCACATAAGAGATTAGTATACAAACTTAAAGCACATGGCATTGGGGGTTCAGTATTGATGTGGATAGAGAACTGGCTGGCAAACAGGAAGCAAAGAGTAGGAGTAAACGGGTCCTTTTCACAATGGCAGGCAGTGACTAGTGGGGTACCGCAAGGCTCAGTACTGGGACCCCAGCTATTTACAATATATATTAATGATCTGGATGAGGGAATTGAAGGCAATATCTCCAAGTCCACCGTCAACCCATTAAGAATCAATCGCCAGTCTATCTTGGCCAATTCACGTCTCATACCCTCAAAGTTACCTTTCTTTAAGTTCAAAACCCTTGTTTCTGAATTAACAATGTCACGCTCCATCCTAATGAAGAACTCAACCTCAATGTCACTTTTGCCCAAGGGGCCACGCACAACAAGACTGCTAACTAACCCTTCCTCATTACTCAATACCCAGTCTAAAATAGCCTGCTCTCTCGTTGGTTCCTCTACATGTTGATTTAGATAACTATCCCGCATACATTCCAAGAAATCCGCTTCCTCAGCACCCCTGCCAATTTGATTCACCCAATCTATATGTAGATTGAAATCACCCATTATAACTGTTTTACCTTTGTCGCACGCATTTCTAATTTCCTGTTTGATACCATCTCCAACTTCACTACTACTGTTAAGTGGCCTGTACACGACACCCACTAGTGTTTTCTGCCCCTTAGTTTTTCGCAGCTCTACCCATATTGATTATGTGCAGATAGTCATTAATAACTATCTGCACATTCAACTCATCCACCTTATTACGAATGCTCCTTGCATTGAGACACAAAGCCTTCAGGTTTGTTTTTACAACACTCTTACCCCTTATACTATTATGCTGAAAAGTGGCCCTTTTTGATTTTTGCCCTGGATTTGTCTGCCTGCCACTTTTACTTTTCACCTTGCGACCTATTGCTTCTACCCTCATTTTACACCCCTCTGTCTCTACGCTCACACATTTAAGAAACCCTTTCCCTTAACTCCATCCTCGACTATCCCATTTGACACCCCACCCCCCTTATTCAGTTAGTGTTAATGTGTGGGGATCGCTGGTCGGCGTGGATCCGGTGAAGGGCCTGTTTCCACGCTGTATCTCTAAACTAAACTAATCCAGAGATGCTGCCTGACCAGCTGAGTTTAGTTTAGTTTGTGTGTAAGAGAGAACTGCAGAGGCTGGTAAAATCGAAGGTAGACACTAAATGCTGGAGTAACTCAGCGGGACAGGCAGCGTCTCTGGAGAGATGGAATGGGCGGCATTTCGGGTCGAGACCCTTCTTCAGACTGATGGCAGGGGAGGGGGCGGGATAGAGATAGAATGTAGACGGAGACAGTAAGACTGGTGGGTGAACTGGGAAGGGGGAGGGAAAGGAGAAAGAAAACAAGGGCTGTCTGAAGTTAGAGAAGTCGATGTTCATACCGCTGGGGTGTAAACTGCCCAAGCGAAATATGAGGTGCTGTTCCTCCAATTTGCACTGGGCCTCACTCTGGCAGTGGAGGAGGCCCAGGACAGAAAGGTCAGATTGGGAATGGGAGGGGGAGTTGAAGGTGCTGAGCCACCGGGGAGATCAGGTTGGTTAAGACGGACTGAGCGGAGGTGTTCGGCGAAACGATCGCCGAGTTTAGTTTAGTTTAGATTAATTTAGAGATACACCGAGTCGATGCCGACCAGCTATCTATGCAAACTAACACCACCTGACACACTCCAGGGACAATTTTATCATCTTATAAAGCAAATTAACCTACAAACCTGTACGTCTTTGGTGCGTGGGAGGAAACTGGAACTCCCAGAGAAAACCCACGTGGTCACAGGGAGACCCACTGCAACCAGAAAGTTAACAGCCAGAGAGTTGTGAATCTGTGGAATTCTCTGCCTCAGAAGGCAGTGGAGACCGATTCACTGGATGCATTCACAAGAGAGATAGATAGAACTTTTAGGACTAGTGGAATCAAGGGATATAGGGAGAAGGCAGGAACAAAGTGCTGATTGTGGATGGTCAGCCATGATCATATTCAATGGCGGTGCTGGCTCGAAGGGCCGAATGGCCTACTCCTGCAACTATTGTCCATGTATCTATGTAGCACCCGTGGTCAGGATCGAACCCGGGTCTCTGGCGCCGTAAAGCGGCAACTCTACTGCCGTGCCACCCGCGCCGCCCCTGATTGGATTTAATACAGTTGTTCTAACCTGATTTCATAAAAGGTTCTCTGAAGATTTTTTAGTTTAGTTTTAGTGATACACCACGGAAACAGGCCCTTCGGCACACTGAGTCCGCACCACAGATTCACCACCCCTCTGACTGAAGAAACTTCACCTCATCTTCTTCTAAAAAAAACGTCCTTTAGTTCTGAGGCTACGACCTTAGTCCTAGACTCTCCCACTAGTGGAAACTGTCCCCTGTCCCACTGAGGCGATTATTTTGGCAACCACAGGTGACAAGGCTGTTGCCACATGGTCGTGGGGTGATGCCTGTACGGTCGTGTGTAGGTCTCCTCAAGTCGTCTAAAGAGTCGTAACGTTTTCTGGGTCGCCGCTGGATTTTGAAATGTTCAAAACTTTTTGCCGACTGTGGGTTTGACGTAGCGTGTCCCCTCCTGACATTGGTTGGCGCTGGTGCCGACTGTGGCGAATTCCATTGGCGACTACCTACGTCAGCCTATGTCAACCGGCGACAGGTACGGGCTACATCTTGCCGTAGCTTGACATGGACTGGGTGGTAGGTTGGTGTAGCTTGTCGTAGACATTGTTGTAAGGGGGGCCCAGTCACCGGTTTTTCAGAGACCTGCTAAGACTATGACAGTTGCCGATAAAAATCGCCTAAGCGGGACAGGTCCATAACACTATCCGACACACGGAACAATTTTTACATTTACCGAGCCAATTAACCTACAAACCTGCACGTGGGAGGAAAGCAGAGATCTCAGAGGAAACCCAGGCAGGTCACGGGGAGAACGTGCAAACTCCCTACAGACATCATGAAATACACTCTGAAGATGACTTTTAATCACCGCTCCCTAGACAACTGTTCTCACAAGGAACATCACCACAGTCAACTCCTCTTCTAGTTTGAACCAATCTGTACATGTTGAGCCGGAGTATTGGCACTGAGCTTAGGGGAATTGAATAAGGTCATAAATTATACAAGTAGAATTAGGCCATTCGGCACATCTAGTCTACCATTCAATCATGGCTGATATATCTCTCCCTCCAAACCCCATTCTCCTGCCTTCTCCCCATAGCCCCTGACACCCGTACTAATCAAGAATCTATCTATCTCTGCCTTAAAAATATCCACTGACAGCCTACACAGCCGTCTGTGACAAAGAATTCCACAGATTCACCACCCTCTGACTGAAGAAACTTCACCTCATCTTCTTCCTAAAAGAACGTCCTTTAGTTCTGAGGCTACGACCTCTAGTCCTAGACTCTCCCACTAGTGGAAGCATCCTCTCCACATCCACTCTATCCAGACCTTTCTCTATTCTGTCTGTTTCAACGAGGTCCTCCCCTCATTCTTCTAAACTCCAGCGAGTACAGGCCCAGTGCCGACAAACGCTCATCATAGGCTAACCCACTCATCCCTGGGATCATTCTTGTAAACCTCCTCTGGGACCCTCTCCAGAGCCAGCACATCCTTCCTCAGATATGGTGCCCAGAATTGCTCACAATATTCCAAATGCGGCCTGACCAGGGCCTTGTGTAGGAGTACATGACATCCCTGTTTTTGTATACAAGCCCTCTTGAAAGAAATGCTGAGAATGTAGGTGGCCACATTGTGAGGCAGAATGTATTAATGGGATGTACACATCATATATCAGCGTTACACTGGCAAATACTCTGGGAGATAAGCTGAATAAATATATTCCTGCCGATTATATAAGGTGCCTTTTATTGGAGGGAAACAAGATGGGGAGGGACAACTGTGGTCTTGTGTCATGATCTCAGGGGAAATAAATCATGGAATGTTAACGTTTATTGAAGATCTCTTGTTGAGTCAGTCGGTCGCCTTGTACAATGTTCTTTTAATTTACATTTGTCCTCATCTCTTTGTATCTGTTGTGCTGTAGCATTGATATTGGAGTCCTTTGAAAGCAGCGGTTGCAGGTGGTTAGGGTGGTCATAAAGGCTTTTGCCAATTTGGCCTTCATTGGTCTGAAGAAGGGTCTCGACCTGAAACGTCACCCATTCCTTCTATTCGGAGATGCCGCTGACTAAAGGGCCTGTCCCACCAGCATATGACTGCATGCAGCAAGCGTGACCTAACGTGGTCGTTTGAGCCGCACGTCAGCGCGGGGCCGGAGCCGTATGGAGTTGTGCGGGGCTGGCCCCGACATTGCGCGGGGCTCCGAAAAACTGACATTGTCCAAATATTCCGCGCGGCAACGGGCTGCCGGCCCGCAGCCGACTCAATGCCGTACGTCACGCGCGAACTTCCCGCAGACTTCGCTCGAACTTCACGTCACTCACTCGACCTCCACGCGGCCCCCGCTTCCGGTTTGGTCGCGCTTGCCACATGCAGTCGCATGCACGTGGAACAGGCCCTTTACTCCAGTTTTTTTTGTGTTTATTTTCAGTGTAAACCAGCATCTGCAAATTCTTCCTTCACCTTCAGTCTAGTTTTAGGTTGGAAGGTCATGTTGCAGTTGTATAATAGAAACATAGAAACATAGACAATAGGTGCAGGAGTAGGCCATTCGGCCCTTCGAGCCTGCACCGCCATTCAATATGATCATGGCTGATCATCCAACTCAGTATCCCGTACCTGCCTTCTCTCCATACCCCCTGATCCCCTTAGCCACAAGGGCCACATCTAACTCCCTCTAAAATACAGCCCATGAACTGTGGCCTCAACTACCTTCTGTGGCAGAGAATTCCAGAGATTCACCACTCTCTGTGTGAAAATGTTTTTCTCATCTCGGTCCTAAAAGATTTCCCCCTTATCCTTAAACTGTGACCCCTGTTTCTGGACGCTTCCCCAACATCGGGAACAATCTTCCTGCATCTAGCCTGTCCAACCCCCTTAAGAATTTTGTAAGATGTTGGTGAGGCCACATTTAGAGCATTGCGTTCAGTTCTGGCTCCCCGTTGGATTGCAACCTTGTCATGGTCAGTCGGGGAGCTTGTGTGTTTCAGTGAACCCCCTAGAACTCACCAGTGGGAGATTCATCTCACTGTTAGGGTCTCCCCATGCTGGGACAGGTGGAATGGGGTAGAGGGGAGATGAAGAGCGATTGATCCACTGGTCCTCCAGGTTGGGGTTGAGCACAGGGCGAACAACCCTGTATCGTAATAGAAAGAAATAAGTTACGGAAACAGCAACTGAAGAATCGATCACACAAACTGAGTGGAGGACCCATTGCGTTGCGACCTACAGGCCAGTAGACAGAATAGGCAGTAAAGTCAGTCAGTAAGTCAGTTCTGGGAAACCATGTTATAGGAAAGATGTCCTCAAGATAAAGGCCGATTAAATCCCAGGGCCGATATGCTGCATCCAGAGTACTTAAGGAAGGAAGTAGATCAGAATAGGGATGCATTAGTAATAATCTTTCAAAACTCTTTAGATTATGGAGTATAGTCTCCGAAGATTGGAGGGGTTACGCAAAACGTAACCCAATTTTAAGAAGGGAGGGAGAGAGAAAATGGGGAATTACAGACCAGTTAGTCTAACATCGGTAGTGGGGAAATGCTAGAGTCAGTTATTAAAGATGGGATAGCAGCACATTTGGAAAGTGGTGAAATCATTGGACAAAGTCAGCATGGATTTACGAAAGGTAAATCATGTCTGACGAATCTTATAGAATTTTTCGAGGATTGTAACTAGAGCGTGGGATAGGTGGAGAACCAGTGGA
>NW_026575496.1:0-10000 GCF_028641065.1 Leucoraja erinaceus
AGGTGGCTTTTTTTTTTTCTTTTTTGCGTATTTAAAATTTAGTAGATATTCATATCTTAATAAAAAAATTAAATAACAATTATAATAAAAATATAACAAAAACAAAATAAAAATATAATATAAAGAAATGTCAAAAATCTTATATAAAATAAATCTATATACTTTCTTAAAAAAAATTAAATAACTTCTATAATATATATAAAAAAAATTAATCCGCTTTTTTTTTTTTTTTGATAAATTACATCACTTTTTTTTTTTTGTTTTATTTTCTATTTCCAATCATTGTTGTCAATACTATTTAATCATTTTTATGTACAAAAGTACACTTTATCTTTTTTTGTTTTTTTTTCTTTTTTTTCCTATCTCCCCTTCTTCTCCTTTTTTCCCCTTCCCTCCTTTTTTTCTTCCTTCTCCTTTTCCTTTCTTTTCTTTTTCCCCTCTTAATGTTTTCATACTTCTTCAGGATGACCGGAACTACTGTATAAATTATTAAGACTCACCCTCGGATCGGGCATTCTGAGGTACTTTTGGGCTGCACTCACATGCACGCATAACATCTGGTAATAATAGCCAATAGCCAATGCGCAAGATATAGTCGAAGAATAATACCCCGGAGTCTCACCCTTCTGGCTAGCCTTGGATAACACTCAGAGTGCGAATGTACCCAATTCTAAAGAGGCGTCAACATTCCCGGCAAACATTAAAATCTCATTAAATATGGATATTGCGTGCCTACAAGAGACACAACATTTGAACCAAACAACTCACGATCAGATTAAGGCTACAGGCCAAATTGGATACGTCAAACCTATACTACCTCACTTCCTCCGATCAACCACCTCTAAAAGCAAGACGGCACAAAAAAAAAACCGGGGCCATATAATTCGAAGGGGCATAAACCACCTTTTAAAATTAACGAATCCTTTCCATTCTATAAAAGGAAGATTGTTTCTATATACGAGGCACCAGGGAGAAATTTACAATAAACACAAAAAAAGAACTAGGGAAGCGTCTTGTTAAAACTAAGACCTGTGGATTTTTAATAACATAGCTGATGTTTGGAGAATAGCAAATCCAAGTGGTAGGGAATACTCATTTTATTCATCAGTTCACAAAACTTATTCGCGAATTGACTATTTCTTACTGGACACAAAATTGATCCCGTATACGAATAAACCATCATATCATAATAGTATTATTTCTGATCACTCACTACCAAAGTTTTTTAAAATAACCGAAAATTATGGGAAAACTTCAAGGATAGATTCAGCGGTGTAATAATACTAGAACCAAAGTGACCCAAAATAATAAAAAAAAAATAGAGACTTCAGCGGATAGAACAGAAGATAAATTACTAAACTGGACAATGCAACTGACCCAACCATAAAGTAATAATAAGATACTTTACTGAAATATAAAGTCAATAGCATATTATCGGCTAGAGTAATAAGATTATTCCAAATTACAAAACAAGCAAACTTCGAATTTGGGATAAGCCACATACATAAACTGCTTGCGAGGCAACTGAAGCAACGAGAAAAGGAAAAAACTATTACAAAAATTAAATCGGACAATGGTGAGTTGCTAACATTGCCTAAGGATATTAATAAGAGGTTTGCCCAATTTTATCATAATTTATACACATCCAAAATAAAGACAGATGTAAGTAAAATTACAAATTTTTTAGTTAATTGCAAGCTCCCAAAATTGGATAGTTTAGAACAAGAGCAATTAGGAGCACGGATTACTAGTGAAGAAATAAAACAAATAATAAACTCATTGAAAAATGGGAAGACCCCAGGACCAGATGGCTTTAGTAATGAATTTTATAAAAGATTTCAGGAGTCTATTGTACCAAGATTATTTAATTTATACACGCAGGCTTATACTGAAAATAAACTACCAGAAACCCTAGCAGAAGCAACAATAACGCTTATACCAAAAAAAGATAAAGATTTAGATGAGCCTGGTTCTTATAGAGCTATATCACTTCTAAATGCGGATCAGAAAATTTTAGCAAAGATTCTAGCTAGAAGGCTAAATAATTATATTAACAATTTAATAAATACGGATCAAACGGGATTTATACCCAAAAGACAATCATTTAATAATTTGAGAAGGCTTTTTAATATAATGTACTCTCATAAGAAGGACAATGAAGATATCTCAGTGGTCACGTTGGATGCAGAGAAGGCATTTGATCAAGTAGAATGGCAGTATTTATACAAGGTACTCCAAAAATTTAATATGGGAGAGAATTTTATCAGATGGATTAAACTACTTTATGATAGACCTACGGCAAGAATATTAACTAACAATATGCTATCTCCAAAATTTTACTTATCAAGGGGTAATAGGCAAGGGTGTGCCTTATCACCATTGCTATTTGCCCTTATGATAGAACCGCTGGCCGAAAGGATTAGAAATCACCCGAATATTCACGGATATAACAGCAAGGACTCAAAGAATAAAATTTCATTATACGCCGATGATATCCTTTTATATATTACTAATACACAAACGAGTATACCCACCTTATTAACACTAATTGAGGAATTCGGCTCTTTTTCAGGATACAGAATAAATTGGAATAAAAGCGAAATTATGTCTTTAAAACCACAGGATTCGAGACACTTACTAAAATTCCCCTTCAAAATTGCAACAGAAAAATTCAAGTACCTGGGTATTCAAATTACGAGAAGACACAAATCATTATTTAGTGCCAATTTTATACCACTATTAAATAAACTGAATGATACGATTAAATTTTGGAAAACGCTTCCACTCTCATTGATAGGTAGAATTAACGCTATAAAAATGACTTTCTTACCACAATTAATATATTTATTTCAAGCAATCCCAATATATATTCCAAAATATTTTTTCAAAAAATTAGATTCCACTATCACTAATTTTATATGGGACTACAGAACACATAGAATTCAACGAAAGCATTTGTGCAAATCTAAAGAAGTGGGGGGTTTATCATTACCTAACTTTATATATTACTACAGGGCAGTGCATATTAAGAACATAATATACTGGCTAGATAGTTCCACTCAGCAGTTGGAGTGGATAAGAATGGAGAAAGAGGAGTGCTATCCGCACGATATAGGAACGATCCTGCTCTCACCGATAAAATTGAATAGTATAATATATAAGAAGAACCCAATTATTCACAATATAATAAGAATTTGGAAACAAATAAAAGCATCCTTGAAATTAAATAATTTATCAGTACTAACCCCACTATTGAACAACCCCGCATTCAAACCTTCTCTCATCGACAACACATATCAACAATGGGATAGACTGGGGATTAGGAAAGTAGGGGACATGTATGAAGTGGGCAAACTGTTATCATTTCAACAATTAAAATTAAAATTTAAATTGAAGGATAATCAATATTTTAAATATATACAGGTATGTGACTTTATGAAGAAACATACACATAGATTTCAAACTATATTTTTAGATCCTTTAGAAGAAGCAATGAATATCAAGGCTGATTCACAAAAATTAATATCATACTTTTATAATAATATATTAAATAGAGAATCACCCTCAACAGAAGCATTAAGGGAAGATTGGGAACAAGAGCTAATGACAAAGATCTCGAAGGATAGATGGGAAAAATATTTGATGAATACACATAACTGTTCTATTAATGCAAGACATAATTTAATTCAATTCAAATTATTACATAGACTATATTATTCAAAAACGAGGTTGAATAAATTTTATCCAAACGTCTCTCCCAGATGCGATAAATGTTTGTTTCAAAACGCTAATATAACACACTCATTTGTTGGATGTACAAAGTTGAATAAATTTTGGAGTGATATATTTGATATATTTACAAAGATTTTCAAGTCAAGAATAGAACCCAAAACGGAATGGATTATATTTGGAATAATAGGAGAAGATACCAATTTAAATAAAGATCAAAATGTTTTTTTTAATTATGGGTTAATAATTGGAAAGAAATTGATACTTAAATTTTGGAAAAATACAACCACACCAACTGTTAAAATGTGGATTAGGAATATGATGGACATAGCACGCCTTGAAGAAATGAGACTCCGACTAATAGATAAATATGACCAATTCTTAAAGAGTTGGTCTCCTTTCATCGACTTTTTGGAATCATGTGATGCAGCGGTGCCGTAAGGATTGCTGATTTCAGTTCATGACGCGGATAGAGCTACATCTCCGAATACAGATTTGAAAAATTCTCTTTTAAGGGGCCTTCTCTTCTATTTCTACTTTCCTCTTTCTCTCTTCCTTTTTTTATTTTTTATATACACACTTCACGTTTTTCTACTCTCTACCATCTATTTTTCCACTTTTTCCCCTTTCTATTGCTTTCTTTTTCTTGTTCTGCTTACTTCTTTCTTATAACATAAAACTAGAGGTTGTACATAGAATGGATTACGGTATTACATAGTTGGCACCTAAAATTAGGTGCCACTGTACTGTTTTGTGCTGTATTAACTTCTAATAAAATAAAAAAAAAAAAAAAACAAAAAAAAAAAAAAACATCGGCCGATGGAAGGGAGCGAGGATTCCAGTCAAGTGCCAACACAGCCACTTGACTGTGCTCAGCCACCTTCTCTGAACAACTGAATTACATTGCCTTAAATAGGGTTTTTTTGTCCCCTTAGCACATTCCACAGACATTAGTCATGGTCAGAGGTACAGGAAAAGGTTTCCACAGAATGCATCACATCAAACCTTTTGTTTACATGGTACAAGATATACTAAAAACATTGGCCATTTGCTTTAGGTCATTTTATCTCCAAATAGACCACCCTAGCTCTTTTTGCTGCTTCCTCTGTCATTTGGTCCCTCATAAACATAGGTCATTTGTTTACAAAGATGTGACTAGCTATGTCTCTCTTCCTCTCTGTCACTTCCTCACTTGGGAGACAATGTTATAGGATTTATTATCTCACACACACCGCAACCTAAGGCAAGCCTAATTTGACACTAAATATAAGCTGTAAGCTAGCCCAGAAACCAATTTAATATCTTCAGTCTGAAGAAGGGTTTCGGCCCGAAACGTTGCCTATTTCCTTCGCTCCATAGATGCTGCTGCACCCGCTGAGTTTCTCCAACTTTTCTGTGTAACCCTTAATATCTTCTTATATTTTTAACTAAAACTCGGCTTCATCAAAACTCGGACCACTGTCTGGTGTGTGTGGATTTTAATCCAGCGCGCGTTCGGGCCGGGTCTGCGTTCTGGCACTTTAATAACCGGCTGCTGGAGGATCGGTGTTTCCGGGAGTCATTCAGTCGGTTTTGGGTGCGGTGGAGAGAGAGGCAGAGATGCTTCTCTTCCCTAAGGCAGTGGTGGGATGTGGGGAAAGCTCACATCCGTATTTTTTGTAAGGAATACACGTGGGGGTCGACCGGGCGGCAGGACTCAGCGGTTGAGAAGCTTGAGAGGGAGCTGATGGACGCAGAGTCTCGCCTGGGTCAGGTTGGAGGTGACTCTTGCGAATGGGGTGTGTTTCATGAGAAGAAGGAAGCCTTGAGGAACCTGCAACTTGAGCGGTCCCGAGGCTTCGCCTTTCTTTTTCTCTCTGGAGAAAGGGCAGGGAGCCCGCAAACAGCTCGTGGAGCTGCTCGCAGATGATGGCTCCTCTGTCACGGATCCAGAGAGGATTAGTGCCTTGGTCAGGTCCTTTTATGGTTCCCTGTTCTCCGCAGGTGGAGTCAGCGGGGAAGCTCAGCAGGACCTGTGGGAGAGTCTACCGATTATAGATAGGGAGGTGGCCGATCTTCTTGATGGCCCTTTACCTTTGGAGGAGTTGACTCGTGCACTGCATCAGCTCAGGAGGGGTAAGTCCCCCGGGCTGGATAGGCTGACGGTAGAGTTTGTAAGAGCCTTCTGGGGTATCCTGGGGAGTGATTACATGTTGGTTCTGGGGGAGAGCCTGGCGACAGGGGAGATGCCTCTCTCGTGGCGTAGAGCAGTGGTTGTCCTGCTGCCCAAGAAGGGGGAACTCCGCCTGTTGAAAAACTGGCGCCCGGTCTCTCTCCTATGGACAGAGTATAAAGTATTTGCACGGGCGATGGCAAATAGCCTGGGCTCCGTGCTGTCTCAGTCGATTCACCATGACCAGTCCTACACAGTCCCTGGCCGGTCCATTCAGGATAACATCCACCTGGTTAGGGACCTGATTCATCTAGCCCAGGGAACTGGTCAGTCAGCTGCTTTTCTGTCTCTTGATCAGGAGAAGGCTTTTGATAGGGTAGAGCATGAATACCTGTTCGGAACGTTGCAAGCGTTTGGATTTGGACCGCATTTTGTGGCCCGGGTCCGCCTCTTGTATGCTGCAGCGGAGTGCCTTGTGAAGGTTAATGGTGCGTTGTTGGTTCCCTTTCATTTTGGGAGGGGGGTCCGTCAGGGGTGCCCCATGTCAGGTCAGTTGTACTCGGTCTGTGTGGAGCCATTCCTGTGTCTTCTTCGGAGGAGGTTGACAGGCCTGGCCCTACCGGGCCCGGGGGTGGAGTTGGTTCTTTCGGCCTATGCCGATGATGTACTCCTAATGTTCACTGATCCTGGTGACCTGCGGAGGATGCGTGATTGCCAGAAGATTTTCTCGGCTGCATCTTCTGCCAGGATTAATTGGAGCAAGTGCTCTGGACTTTTAGTGGGTCAGTGGCAGGTGGACTCCCTGCCAGAGGAGATGGCAATGTTTGCGTGGAGCACCACGCACCTCCTCTATCTGGGGGTGTACCTGAGTCCCACTGAGGATGCTTGGCCGGCAAATTGGCAGGAGTTGGAGACGAAAGTGGTTGCCAGGCTGGGGCGCTGGTCAGGCCTGCTTGGAGTTCTTCTTTTCAGGGGAGGGTGTTGGTCATAAACCAGCTGGTGGCCTCCATGTTATGGTACCGGCTGGCTACTCTTGTCCCGCCTCCCACTTTTGTAAATGCTTTACAGAAGAAGCTGGTGGACTTCTTTTGGGGAAATAGGAAGCACTGGGTTTCCGCAGCTGTCCTGAGTCTCCCGTTAGAGGAGGGCGGCCAGTCCTTGGTATGCGTGCGTACCCAGGTGGCGGCTCTCCGCCTCAGGACTCTGAGGAGGTATATGTATATAGAGAACCCCCCCAGATGGCACGTTTTGGCCACGTATTTTTTCCGACGGGGTCGTTGTCTAAGGGGGGTCTCGCGGCTCCCGGTGGCGGCCATCAGTCGACCCGCCCTAAGGGGCTTGCCTGTTTTCTACCAGGATGTGTTAAGAGTGAGGAATCTGGTTGTTTTCAGCCAGCGTGTTGCTCCACGAGGGGAGGGGGATGTTGCGGCTGCGGGAGTGGCCGGTCTTCATCAAATCATGGCGGGTGTCGAGGAGAGGCGTGCGCCTAGAGTGGTTTTGAGTGAGCTCTTACCCGCTCCATCAGATCTGCTCATCAGGCCTCGGTTCCGGGATATATCTCGGGCACCGGTTCCACACAACCTGAGCCGCCTTTCGGAGATGATTAGCGTGCCGTTTCGTGACGCGAAGAGACGCTCACTGTATAAAATGTTCCTGCACATTCTGCACCTCCTTGCCTTCGTCTCCCGTCCCGACACACCATGGCGGACGGTGTTACCACCTGATGGCGGGGAAGGTCCCCAGTCGGGGTCCCTCTACAAGGAAGTTGTCCCCCTTTACGTGGGGGACCTGGGGTGGAGAGTGCTGCACAGAGCGGTGGTGTGTAACAAACTTTTGAGTCGGTTCACGGACTCGTCCGCTGCCTGTATTTTTTGTGGCGAGGAAGAGACCGTGTTCCACATTTATATGGAGTGTGAGAGGCTACTGCCCCTGTATCAATATCTAAAGGGGTTGTTCCTAAAGTACTGGTTACATTTTAGTCCTACGATTCTTGTGGTTGGACACAAGGCAGGGTGTGGGGAGAGCCAAGTGGGAGGGTGGGACCTACCTGTCGGTCTACTCCTGGGCCTGGCCAAGATGGCCATACGCGGGTCCAGGCAGCAGGCGATGGATGGTCAGGCAAGAGTCGGCTGCTTGCCCCTCTTTCGGGCCTACGTCCGTGCATGTGTGTCCCTGGAGAGGGAACATGCGGTGTTCACGGGGACTTTGGAGGTATTCCGTGGGCGCTTGTCACCGCGTGGGGTTGAGAGTATTGTGAATAATGATTGTAATGTTGTACTATAATGACAATTGATATAATGTAAGTTCGTTTTGTGTATGACTTGATCTGTTGTATTATTTGATGTGTTGAATAAAGTGTTTGAAAAAAAAAAAAAAAAAAAGAGAGAGAGAGAGAGAGAACTGGGACTATCAAATGGAACGAGCCCCACTTCTGTACGTCAATGAAATTGTCTATCCTATCCTGGCTGCGTTTGGCATCACTGGTAAGCTGTGATGAGATTGTTGAATGCGTTGTTGCTTTGCTTCCTCCTGGCCGACCGTGAGTATTCTGACAGCCTGCTCCATCATCTCCCGCACTTTACGGTAATCTGATGTGTGATCAACACGGAAAATGCACCTTCATCCGCATTTTATCAGCGTCACTAGGCATAACCGGATAGACGGGGAATAGACTAGGAGATATGTGGACAGATGTCCAAAGCTTGGACAACGCGTGGATTTAATGCATTAAAGGAGAAATGAAAACGCGAACTCGAGTTTCAAGAGCACATGATCATGGAATAATTAATTTGATGAGTTTCTGAAGAATGCAGAAGTGAAGGAGAATTGGGATCTCGGGTCTGTAGGCCGGATGATAAGATAGAGATTTCATGAGGCAAACTTAAAGACGGGCTTGGAATGAAACGTAGGATTTTATATTGGGAAGCAAAATACTTAATGCAAAGGGTCACGCAGCATCTCTGGAGGACACGGATAAGTGTCGCCTCGAGCGGTACAATTCCATACTCCCGTCGGCCCACTGTGTTATTGCTGCAAACTGTTATTGCAGTGTTCGACAAACTAGAAACTTAACCTTTCCACGTCTTCCGTGGAAGCTGCTTGACCCGTTGACTTACAAGAATCTGCTTGACCCGTTGACTTACAAGACGACCTTGTGTCCTCCGCGTGATTTCAGAACCTGCCGTTCTTTTTCAGATTCAGATCCAGATTCAGATTCAAACTTTATTGTCATAGTGCAGTGTACAGTACAGAGACAACGAAAAGCAGTTAGCATCTCCCTAGAAGAGCGACATAGAATATGAGGAATAAATAAATGTATACACGTGCATACAGTCATAGTAGTGCAATTTTTTTTCCTGGTGGAAGGAGTGTGGGGGGGGGGGGGTCAATCGCCGAGGTACAGAGTTGAGTAATGTAACAACCACAGGGAAGAAGCTGCTCCTGGACCTGCTGGTCCGGCAAAGGGGAGACCTGTAGCGCCTCCCGGAAGGTAAGGGGGTAAACAGTCGGCGGTTGGGGTGGAGAGCAGTCCTTGACGATGCTGAGCGCCCTTCGCAGATATCGCTTGCTCTGGACAGACTCAATGGAGGGGAGTGAGGAACCGGTGATGCGTTGGGCAATTTTCACCACCCTCTGCAGTGCTTTCCGGTCGGAGACAGAGCAGTTGCCATACCATACTGTGATGCAGTTGGTAAGGATACTCCCGATCGTGCAGCGGTATAAGTTCACCAGAATCCGAGGAAACCGATGGACTTTCTTCAGTATCCTCAGGAAGAAGAGACGCTGGTGAGCCTTCTTGACCAGAGTTGAGGTATTGTGGTATTTTTAACCATAACCATAAAACAATTACAGCACGGAAACAGGCCATCTCGGCCCTACAAGTCCATGCCGAACATTTTTTTTCCCCTTAGTCCCACCTGCCTGCACTCGTACCATAACCCTCCATTCCCTTCTCATCCATATGCCTATCCAATTTATTTTTAAATGATACCAATGAACCTGCCTCCACCACTTCCACTGGGAACTCATTCCACACCGCCACCACTCTCTGCGTAAAGAAGTTCCCCCTCATATTACCCCTAAACCTCTGTCCCTTAATTCTGAAGTCATGTCCTCTTG
>NW_026575496.1:15000-30000 GCF_028641065.1 Leucoraja erinaceus
CTGCACAAAGCACCGGTTTGGAGCGGCCCACTTCAAATAAAGTTGCTTCGAAACTGGAGAAAGAAGTTGATAGAGGGCATTGCCTGCACATTTGGGCAATTGGGTTGGGGAATGTTTAATGCAAATTAATGCAGGTATTGTGAGGAATAGCAGTTTGGGATGGCAAACTGGGACAGGACCTTCACTGCAAATGTGGGGCCTTGGTGTGGTAATATACAACAGGGGGGTCTAGAGCGCTGGTAAACAGTTCGCTGAAAGTGGCCTCACGTGGAGAGAGGATGGGAAAGCTTAGGATGGGAAGTTAGCCTTATTCAGCCTTAAGAGTGAAGTGTTTGGGATATTATCTTACAATTGTAGAAGACGTTGGTTAGGCAGCATTTGGGAGAGAGTAATATCGAGATTATGCCTTCACGGATTTTATTTCTCGGAGCGTTGGAGACAGAGGGGTGATCTCATAAAGGTGTATGAATTAATCAGGGGCAGTGTTATCTGTGAGGAGGATGCTAGGGGGCTGCAAGGTGACTTGGATAGGCTGGGTGAAATGCAGTATAATGTGGATAAATGTGAGGTTACCAACTTTGGTGGCAAAAACAGGAAAGTCGACTATTATCTGAATGGTGGCCGATTAGGAAAATGGGAGATGCAACGAGATCTGGGTGTCATAGTACACCCGTCATTGAAAGTAAGCATGCAGGTGCAGCAGGCAGTGAAGAAAGCGAATGGCATGTTAACATTCATAGCAAAATTATTTTAGTATAGGAGCAAGGAGTTTCTACTGCAGTTGTACAGGGTCTTGGTGAGACCATACCTGGAGTATTGCATACAGATTTGGTCTCCCAATCTGAGGAAAGACATTCTTGCCATAGAGGGAGTACAGAAAAGATTCACCAGACTGATTCCTGGGATGTCAGGACTTTCATATGAAGAAATACTGGATAGTACTCGTTAGAAATTAGGAGATTGAGGGGGGAGCTTATAGAAACTTACAAAATTCTTAAGGGGTTGGACAGGCTAGATGCAGGAAGATTGTTCCCGATGTTGGGGAAGTCCAGGACAAGAGGTCACAGTTTGAGGGTAAAGGGGAAATCCTTTGGGACCGAAATGAGAAAAGCATTTTTGACACGGATAGTGGTGAATCTCTGGAACTCTTTGCCACAGAAAGTAGTTGAGGCTAGTTTCAGTTTAAGGGACAGAAGTTTAGGGGTAATATGAGGGGGAACTTCTTTACGTAGAGAGTGGTGGCGGTGTGGAATGAGCTCCCAGTGGAAGTGGTGGAGGCAGGTTCATTGGTATCATTTAAAAATAAATTGGATAGGCATATGGATGAGAAGGGAATGGAGGGTTATGGTACGAGTGCAGGCAGGTGGGACTAAGGGAGAAAAAAATTTGTTCGGCATGGACTTGTAGGGCCGAGATGGCCTGTTTCCGTGCTGTAATTGTTATATGGTCAGTTAATTGGCTATATTTTAGAGGGAGTTAGATGTGGTCATTGTGGCTAAAGGGATCAGGGGGTATGGAGAGAAGGCAGGTACAGGATACTGAGTTGGATGATCAGCCATGGTCATATTGAATGGCGGTGCAGGGTCGAAGGGCCGAATGGCCTACTCCTGCACCTATTTTCTATGAATCTATGAATCTATAATAGGTTGAATATGCAGGGTATTGTATCCAGGGTAAAATAATCAAGAACCAGATCGAATCAGTCTGAAGAAGGGTCGCCCATTCCTTCTCTCCAAAGATTCCTTCACCCGTTGAATCACTCCAGCATTTTGTGTATACCAGACGACATATGTTCAACGTTGGTGGAGAAATAATTATTCGTAACGTGTGGCGCATATTTTCACTCCGAGGATGATGGCTACATGGAATAAGTTGCCAGAGGAGGTATTTGAGACTGGTGAAATAACAACATTTACGAGACACTTGGTCAGGAATCATTAAGCAGGATATAGTTATATGCGGGCAAAGGGCACTGGCACACACGGGCCATTTTGCCAAGCGTCAAGAATGCTTTATTATCCTATGTCCCGAAACGAAACAATTAAGTTCTTACTTGCAGCATGGACGTGTTGGGTTGATGGTTCTGTTTCCTTGCCCTGTGAAATTGTGACTTGCGAGTCGAAGATAATGTGGATGGTCTTTTCTCCACAGTAGGAGTGACTAAAACTAATATATATGGACTTAATGTGAGCGCTTTCAGATTTAAAGGGGAGAAGGGGGGGGTCACACAGAAACTGTGATTTGTGTACGGAAATAGGTGCCAGCGGAAGGGTTGAAGGCAAGTGCAATTACAACGTTTAAAAGGCATTTGGCAGTGTCATGGATTGGAAAACAATAGCAGGATGTGGGCCCAAAACAAGTAAATGTGACTCTAACATGAAGGAAGCTTGGTCAGCACACGTACGCTGCGGCTGAAGGACTGTCTATCTGCTGTGTAACTGTCTCTATCACTCTATGAGTGGAGAAACATATGATTCTCTGAAAGAAGTTAGTCTGGAAGGCTTTCCATTGTTCGTTTCCTATTTCGCACGTCAAGCGTACGTTCCAAAATCCCTAGTCGCAGCTTTCATTGCATTGAAAACGGCATGTTTCCAAATTGCCCAGAAAGATGCAACGTGAATACGACAACCGAATTCCCCCATTCTGTGTTGCAGCCATTGCATGATTTTATGATCTTCTTTATTGTACTTTGCAACCATATGCTATTTTCCGTCAACTATACGCCCTTGCAATTTCATCTTTACACATGTTCCAGCGACCCTCGTCCCACTTTGCCTGGGTTGTTTCCCGGAACCATTACCGGAAGTGTCGGCGCTGTTGAACAGCTGCGGCTCGCCTGCAGTCCGTCTGTTTTTACTTTTTGTTGTTGTTGTTTTTGTCTTGTTTTAGTTAAATTATATTTTATTTGTGTTATGGGTGCGGGGGTTATGGGGGGGGGGGGGGGGGGGGGGGGGGGGGGGGGACATGTTTTTTTGACTCTTCCATCGGGGGGGGAATGCGACTTTTTCTTGTCGTATCCCCCTTCTCTGCCTCCGGCTGCGCTGATGCCTAATGGCGGAGCGGGCGGTCTCCAACTGCGGCCGACCTCGAGGTCCGGAGGCAGAGCCAGCCAGGACTAACAGCGCGAGGCTAGCCGACTTCGGGTCTGTGGCGGTGGCGGTGGCCCGACTCGCTGATGAGGCGTTCCAGCTTTCGGCAGCGGCCCGACTCGGAGCGGAGACGACGTTCCGGGTTTCGGCAGCGGCGACATCACTACGAACGTCCGCTGGACTGGAGGGCGGCATTTTCGGCCTGGATCGCCTCAGCGCAGAGGGAGAACAAGGAGGGAAGAGACAGAGACTAAGACTTTTGCCTCCATCACAGTGAGGAGGTGCTTGGTGAACTCGCTGTGGTGGATGTTAATTTGTGTTTATTGTATGTTTTGTTATTTATTGTGTATGATTGCAGGCAACGAAATTTCGTTCAGACCGAAAGATCTGAATGACAAGTAAGGATTCAAATCAAATCAAATCAAATCAAATCAAATCAAAAGCAACCAGAACTCGTTGACCAGAAACACACCACCGAAGGATGATTTCCTAAACGTCTTTCACAAACTTCGTAAACTAGCGTCGCTTAACCTCGAGAAAGAGACTCAGAGCAGAACCCTTCCCCTTACGCGCGCTTAACTCTCTTCGTCGTCGAAGGCGTCACATATTTGTGTTATCTTCGGTATATACTTTCCTACTCTCCCAGCCAATACTTGCCCCTCCCCCCCGTGCCCGAAGAGCTGAGTATTTTGTTAGTCATTCTGATGTAATTTCAAACCTACACGGTGTATTTGTTTTGCTTTTGAACTAAAATATGTCCGCTTTCCTTGAAATTGGCAACAGACAGATTGAATGAGGCGATGTTACCAGGAACAATACATATATTGGCGGCTGTGACACGTCTCGAAGTCGGACTTGGATTTTATCGGCATTCACTCCCACCGCTCTGAATCGTCGAATTCCAATACTGATTATTTACTTTTGAATTAGTAATACAATTTAAACAAACCATTGTCTTTATCCCTTTCCCTTTTCTGTGGATTCGCATGTGATAAATGGCGGATTATATTTCGGATTCAATTGTGCTAACGCCCTCCAGCTTCAGCTGAGCCGTTCGCCGCGTCAACCAAGTGGTTCCTGGCCCGCCAAAACACCTTCACGTTGTAACTTAAATCGAGAGCGGTACAACGATCTGCACTTTCTACGTCAGGCATTCCGCCACCCCGGGATGTGAAATTACTTCATATTGTGTGGAAAGAAACGTGTTTGTTCAAGAGAGTATGATTAATATTTGTGTTCCGTCATTCCCCGGACCCCACTGGAGAATTGGCGGGAGTATTAATGAACACCAGAACCGCGCTGGAGCTCAATTGTGCTCCCCGGATAACGCCGACACTGGGACTCTTCCAGATGGGACGGGCAGCAATTCTGTACGTCAATGAAATCATCTATCCGATCCTGGCGGCGTTCGGTATCCCTGGTAAGCTGTGATTGAGTGGCTTAATGCGTTGCTGGTCTGATTCAATCTATTTCGATTTCAAGTTTAGGTACTTTCCCGCGTTCTAATTAAACCACTTAAATTTATCTTTTGTTCTTTAAAAACATTTTGGTTTCGTTATCAATCAAAATGGCAAGCAGAGAGGAAACTAATGGATCTGGATAACTGAAATGGGAAAGTTATTGCTGAAAATACTCGGGCTGCATCTGACGGAGAGAGAGACGCGGTGCAACATTTCGATGGACTCTTTTTACAATGCAGTGAAGAGGGTGGCTTTGGAGATATTAAGTGGTGCCTGCGTTGATCACCAGAGCATTGTAATATTGGCGTGGCCAGCGTGTCGTCATTTCCTCTCTGCTTGCCATTTTGATTGATAACGAAACCAAAATGTTTTTAAAGAACAAAACACAAATTTAAGTGGTTTAATTAGAACGCGGGAAAGTACCTAAACTTGAAATCGAAATAGAATGTGCTAGAAAACAGAAAGGGGCTGATCAAGGGTTGGTGCTTCAGATCAAAGACCATCCCTTCAATCTCTGATGGTCACCGTCAGTCCAGATGCTGAGTCTTGGAGCTAAAGCGTAAGCATTTATCAAATTGAGTTCTTGAACCTAAAGCCCGTTTCCAGATTGTTTAGGTTCTTTTTTGTCATGCAAAGATACAGTTTTATTTTCAGATTGGAGTTTGCAGAGTATTTTGGGACTGGCGACATGATTTGTTTTGTAGGTTTTTATTCTCTGGAGCGCAGAAGGTTAAGGGGGGACTTGATAGAGGTCTTTAAAATGATGAGAGAGATGGCCAGAGTTGACGTGGACAAGCTTTTCCCATTGAGAGTAGGGAAGATTCAAATAAAGAGGACATGACTTCAGAATTAAGGCACAGAAGTTTAGGGGTAACATGAGGGGGAACTTCTTCACTCAGAGAGTGGTAGCTGTGTGGAATGAGCTTCCAATGGAAGTGGTGGAGGCAGGTTCGAGTTTATCATTTAAAAATAAATTGGATAGGTATATGGATGGGAAAGGAATGGGGGTTATGGTCTGAGTGCAGGCAGATGGGACTAGGGGAAAATAATTGTTCGGCACGGACTTGTAGGGTCGAGACGGCCTGGTCCGTGCCGTAATTGCTATATGGTTATATAGTCAAATGAAGCTGATATCATCACTCTGCCTGTGCAAAGTGTTATTGAATGACGGGCGGCAATGAACGCTTTGAATTCCAATTGAGCGCCTTTCGTGGTCCGTCTCGTTGAGTGTCATCATTCATAAAATAATGCAGCGCGGAATAGAGCCTTCGGTCCAATTTGTTAATTCCGTCCAAGATGCCCCATCTACACTTGTCCCATTGGCACGCTTTTAGCTCATATTTGTCGGAAACATTCCTGTCTTCGAATTTGCCCAAATAAGTTTCAAATTGTTGTTTTCTTATATATCTCAAGTACCTCATCTGCCAGCCTGTTCCGTACACTCACCGGTTGGGAATGGTGAAACTTCATGTGAAGTACATCCCTTGCTTATGCCCATCAGCCCGTGTGCCCACGCGTGTATCTATAGGATGATCCAGAGTACGTTCAGACAGGAAGTGAAGAACACGCTTAAATATTTAACCGGGATTATTAGTAAACACAAGAAACTGGCGCGGCAGTGGCCTGGAATCAGACTTGGAATGTGACGCCGTCTTCGCTTCATTCATCCACAAGATCGTGCTGTTCTGTGCTCTCCATTCCACCCAGAACGGAGTCGTGGAAACAGACTCCCCATTAAAATAGATTTTACCCCATTGCCCCATTTATTCTCGACTTTAACGATATCATGTGGCTCTTGTCCATTCGCCGTATCTGATCCCCTCATGCTTTCTTGCAGCCCCCAAACCTAATCGTAATTCCATGAAACTATGTTTCCGTTGAAATATTAATTCCATTGCATTTGTGTTCTTCCTTCAGCGAACGTGCTGACGGCTGTAATCCTACACCGAGGAAAGTGCGGGCTCTCCAGAGGAATCACCCGTTACATGGTGGCGATGGCAATCTCCGACCTTCTTGTTATAATCTTACACGTGTTACTCCGGGAAATCTACATTTACTACGTCTCTAACTCGTTCCTCTCCCTCAGCGCAGTTTGTCCTTCTAATGTTTACCTGCGGATCGTCACCGTGGACTATTCCGTCTGGTTAACCGTGTCCTTCACCTTTGACCGTTTTGTCAGCATTTGCTGCCCGAAGCTGAGACTCATCTATTGCACGGATAGGACGGCCGCCGTGGTCATTGTGTCCATGTGCGCACTGTGCTGCATAAAGTACATCCCCTTTAACTTCATGTACGAGTCACGCTTCACTGTGGACAGCGTCAAGTGGGGGTGCCGGCCTAAACCAGCCTACTTCACCTCCGTCTGGTGGGTGGCTTTCTCGTGGATGTGTAGTATATCTCTCTCCTTTCTCCCCTTCCTTCTGGTTCTATTGTTTAACGGACTGACGGTCAGGAACATCGTTGCGGCCAGCAGAGTCCGCCGGCGCCTAAAGGCACTGGATGGCAAGGACACTGAGACAGAGAATCGGACAAAGTCCATAGTGTTGCTGTTCACAGTGTCCGGCACCTACATACTGCTGTGGACAACGGCAACTGTCACCTACATTTCCACTCGTGTCACTGTGAATTGCGTGGGCGGGGATCACACAAGCCCCTCCTACATCGCCAATGACGTGGGCGTCTTGCTCATGCGCATCAGCTCGTGTGCCAACACTTGCATCTATGGGATGACCCAGAGTAGGTTCAGACAGGAAGTGAAAAACGCGGTTAAATACTTCACTGGGGTTGCTAGTAAACCTATGAAACTGGTGCGGCAATGGGCTGGAACCAGAGTTGAGATGTGACGCTGCCCTTCGCTTTATTCTTCCACAAGATCGTGCTCTCGATTTCACCCAGAAAGGACGCGTGGAATAGGACTCTTCGTTTACCTGCTATTTTTGCGTCATATTTCTCGGTTTCGTTTGTACACTGTCGTGAAATAAAGCTATCGACACAGTGTAATTTTCATATTTCCATCTCATTGCAAGAAATAAAGATGTTGCATTAAAATCACTGAACCTGAAAACATGCCCCAGGTTTTTATGAAATTACATCAGATTTCATCCATTCTCCGTTTATGATGACTGAATAATGTTTTGTGTTCTGGGCAAAGTCTAAGCGAAATGTGTTGGGCACGTTCTCCACGCAGAGATTGGTGGGCGACTGAAACGCGCAGCCGTTGATGGTCGTGGTAACAGAAATGTTGGGACGTTTAAAGTATTTTCAGATAGGCAGGTGGATGTGCAGGAAATAAAGGCATATGACACATGTGCGAGTTTAGTGCAGCTTGGCATCATGTTCAGCAGGGAACATTTTCGCCGAGTGGCTTGTCCCTATGCTTTACCGTTCTATGTGCTAAGAAAGGTGAAATGTGTCGAGGTCTCCAATGTGCAGGAACGAACTGCAGATGATGGTTTACACTGATGACAGACACGACATGCTCGTGGAACTCAACGGGTCAGGCAGCGACTCTGGTAAAAAAAAAAGGCACAAGTTACATTTCGGTTCGAGAATGTTTTTCAGACTCTTTTCTGAAGCAGTGTCTCCAACCGAAACGCCACCAATTACTTTTCCCCAGAGGCATCTAGTGCACTAATTCTGTTTTGTTTCTCTTTTGTGATATTCAGTACTATTCCCTTCATGAATGCTTTTATGTAACATCATTTCTTATCATAGCGCTACATGTCTTCCCTGCACATGCGCACGAGGAACAGGCACACATTTACACATCGAGAAATATACACACACTTGACTCGATCACCCCGACGGGGGCTTCTATCATCGGCTGCGGGGGTTTTGATCGACCCGGCTGCGGATGGTTTGACTGCCCCGAGAGCGCGTGAACAAGAGGAAGAAGATTGAACTTTATTGCCTTCCATCACAGTGAGGAATATGGAATCCAATGTGAGGGATGTTTCTGTTAACTTTCATGTGGTTGTGTGTTTTGTTGCTTCTCACTCAGTATGGCTGAATGGTAACTCACATTTCACTGTACCTTAATTGGTGCATGTGATAATAAACTGACCTTGAAACTTTGAATATTCAAACATGGATACACACTCTCACACAATACACACACACGACCCCCCCCCCCCCCACACACACACACACACACACACACACACACACACACACACACACACACACACACACACACACACACACACACACACACACACACACACACACACACACACACACACACACACACACACACACACACACACACACACACACACACACACACACACACACACACACACACACACACACACACACACACACACACACACACACACACACACACACACACACACACACACACACACACACACACGCTTCCGCCATCAAACGGGACTGACCCCAGACTGACGCAGGATCTCGATCCGAAACGTCACCCATTCCTTCTGTCCAGAGATGCTGCCTGTGCCGCTGAGTTCCTCAAGCATTTAGTGTCTATCTTCGGTTTAAATCAGCATCCGCATTTGCTCCCAGCACATAAGAGTGTAGGCAGGTGCTTGGGGTTCGTAGACCAGCCGCACAATATGAATGGAAGTGGGATATGGAGCAAATATATAACACGTGTGTAGGCCGCCGCAGGTCCCTTGCAAGTTCCGCAGGTTCTGGTCAAGACACACAACCACATAAAAGCCACTCTGGATGAAGATGCCGTTTTGGTGATTTACCAAGATGTTTGCCCAGGGTGGATTATCTCGTCTATGAGGGATGGATAACCATATAACCATATAACAATTACAGCACGGAAACAGGCCATCTCGGCCCTACAAGTCCATGCCGAACAACATTTTTCCCCCTTAGTCCCACCTGCCTGCACTCATACCATAACCCTCCATTCCCTTCTCATCCATATGCCTATCCAATTTATTTTTAAATGATACCAATGAACCTGCCTCCACCACTTCCACTGGGAGCTCATTCCACACCGCTACCACTCTCTGAGTAAAGAAGTCCCCCCTCATATTACCCCTAAACTTCTGTCCCTTAATTAATTAGATTAGATAAGCAGCGGTGTTTCCTTTGGAGCGGATTTTGGTAGTGGAGGCTGTTAGACCTGTGTGAAATTGGAGCGGAGCGGGGGTATGAACAGAAGTGGCAGAGGACTGATATGTCTATTACTAGGGTGTAAAGGTTTATAGTGAGGTGTGGAACATTTAAAGGGGATTTGAGGATAATATTTTCAGGCATATGATGCGCAAAAGCTGGATGCATTGTCTGAGGTGTTCGTGGATACAGATAGCATGACAACAGATAAGTGTTCCATTAGCATTGTAAATGCCACGGATAGAACGACGGGAGTATTTGTCAGCTAGTCGAGCTGCACGACTCCAGGTGATGTCACCCACAGGGACAGTGACGCAGTTTCCATCCTGACCTCCCTCCACCTGTCTCCATGAAGTTTGCACCTTCTCCATGTGAATGCGTGGGGTTTTCCCAGGAGTTTCGCTTTCGTCCGTCCCTCACACCCTAGAGACATGCGGATTAGTAAATTAACTAGTGCGTGGTTGAATCTAGAGAGCGAATTGATTGTATTGAGGCAAGAATAAAGTGCGATTAGTTTCTAATGACACAGATAGGTGCTTAGCGCCGGGAGGATGTTGGGTGAAAATAAAATATCAAGTTACATGCGGTCAATATGAATCTGAAATATAAAATCTAATATAAAGGTGCCGACCAGGTTGCACCCGTGGGAAATGAGACAGAGCTAATAATTCCCGGAATCTTTGCAACTTAATCAGTTTCGTTTGTCTTTTCCAAATTCTTGCGAACTGGTCTGTTGGTGCGTCTATCACTTCCTCGATGCCACTAGGTGGCGCGAATTAATTACACTCTTCAATTAACGCGATTAATGTGTGAAGAGATCTGAAAAGTCAGCCGCCTAACATTGTACTTAACCCGATAACTAATGGTCACTTCATCTGGTTGTCACAACCCTTCTCCTGCCCACAGAAGTAATATCAAGCTTTAACTTCTGCAACTTTGAGTGCATATTTACGGAATTTACTGTGTGTTGATGCTATGATGGGTCTCGATCAGTTCCTTTGGACTGGTGGGTAGCCAATGTAACTCCACTTAAAAAAAAGAAAGAAAACGAGGAATTATAGACCAGTTAGCCTTACATCGGTAGTGCGAAACTACTGGAGTCGATTATTAAAGATGTTATAGCAGCGCATATGGAAAGCAGTGACGGGATCTGGATAGTCAGCAAGGATTTAAGATGGGGAAATCATGCTTGACTAATCTTTAGGATTTTTTTCACGGCGTAACAAGTAGAATGGATAAGGGACGTGGTGTATCTGGACTTTCAAAATGCCATTGACAAGTTTCCACACAGGAGATTAGTGTGCAAAATGAGAGAACACGGTTTTGGGGCTAGGGTATTGACATGGATAGAAAACTTGTTGGCAGACAGGAAGCAAAGAGTAGGAATTAACGGGTCCTTTTTCAGAATGGCAGGTAGTGACCAGTGGGGTGCCGCAAGGCTCGGTGCTGGGATGCCAGTTGTCTACAATATATGTTAACGATTTAGACGAGCGATTTAATGTAACATTTCTAACTTTGCGGATGACACAAAGCTGGGTGGCAGTGTGAGGTGCGAGGAGGATGCTATGAGGCTGCAGGGTGACGTGGATAGGTTGGGTGAGTGGGTAGACGCATGGTAAATGCAGCATAATGTGGATACATGTGAGGTTATCCACTTTGGTGGCAAGTACAGGAGGGCAGATTATTATCTAAATTGTGTCAGATTAGGAGAAGGGGTGGAACAACGAGACCATGCGTGCTTGTACATAGGTCACTGAAAGTAAGCATGCAGGTACAGCAGGCAATGAAGAACGCCAATTACATGTTGGCCTTCAATGCGAAACGATTTGAGTTTAGGACCAAGGAGGTCCTACTGCATTTGTACAAGACCCTGGTGAGACCACATCTGGAGTATTGTGTGCAGTTTCGATCTCCTAATTTGAGGAACGACATCCTTCATATTGAAGCAGTGCCGAGAAGATTCACGAGGTTAATGCCCGGGATGGCGGGACTGTCATTTGAGGAAAGAATGGAAAGAGTGGGCTTGTATTTACTGGAATTTCGAAGGATTAGAGGAGATCTTATAGAAATGTATAAAATTATAACAGGACTGGACAAGCTAGATGCAGGAAAATTGTTCCCAATAATGAGGTTGTCCAGAACAAGGGGCCACAGTCCAAGAATAAAGGGGATGCCATTTAAAACTGAGCTGAGAAAAACACGTTTTCACCCAGAGAGTTGTGAATTTGTGGAATTCTGTCCACATTAGGCAGTAGGGGCCAATTCACTGGACAAATTGGAAAGAGAGTTGGATAGAGCTCCAGGGGCTAGCGGAATCAAGGAATATGGGGAGAAGGCAGGAGCGGGTTACAGATTGTGGATGATCAGCCATGATCAAAATGAATGACGGTGCAAGCTTGAAGGGCCAAATGGCTTCCTCTTGCACCTATTGTCTACGTTTCGATAACGATTATTATCAAACTTGAAAGCAATGAATGCAACTAATATTATGCAGTTATTGATACATCTGTTCATCGTTTACACGCAATTGATGTATTGTTCCTTCATATGCAGACTTAGTTTTGTTGAATGAAATGAAATAGTTATGAGGCAACATTGTCAGTTAATTTTGCACCACAGTCACCAAATTGGATAACATGCTAAACGCAAAGAAGAAATTAATTTGTAGATTTATTTGCTCGTCAAATTTCAAAGCCTTCCTTTGAAATTAATATGCTAATCTATGAGGAGGATTTTGTAACCAGTTTAAAGAGGACATTGGTAGGTTATCAGAATGAACTCTGAATTTGGAAATGAAATATGGAGAAATGTGATGTTTAGATTAGTTTAGAGAAACAGGGTGTAATCAGTCCATACCGATCACCATCACCCATACACTAGTTCTATCCTACACACGAGGGACAATTTAGAGGCCAATAAATCTACAAACCTGCATGTCATTGAGATTTGGAAGGCAACTGGAGCATCCATGCCGTCACAGGGAGAATGTACAAACTCCACACAGACAGCACCCATAGTCAGGATTGAACTTGGCTCTCTGGCGCTATAAAGCAGCAACACTACCGCTGCGCCACTGTGCCGCCAGTGATTCATTTGGACAACACCTAGACTAAGTTGCAGATGATTTATTGAATTGAATTGAACGATACAGCATGGAAACAGGCCCTTCGGCCCATAGAGTTCATACCGATTTGTGATCCCCTGTACACACACGCTCAATAACACAGTAACATCAATATCAGACGTGATGCGTTTTTCCTCATCTCCATTCTAGATGGTCTACCCCTTATTCTTAAACTGTGGGCCCTGGTTATGGATTCCCCAAACGATGGGAACATGTTTCCTGCCTTTAGCGTGTCCAATCCCTTAATAATCGCAGATGTTTCAATAGGATCCTCTCTCATCATTCTAATTCCAGTTGTTACACGCCCAGTCGCTCCATTGTTTCAACATATGACAGTCCCGCCATCCCGGGAATTAACCTCGTGAACCTACCTCAATAGCACTCCCTCAATAGCAATAGCAAGAATGTCCTTCCTCAAATTTGGGGACCAAAACTGCACACAACATTCCAGGCGTGGACTCACTAGGGCCCCGTACAACTGTAGAAATAACTCTTTGCTGCAATAATCAATTCCTCTTGTTATGAAGGCCAAGTTGCTATTGGCTTTCTTCACTGCCTGCTGTGCCTGCATACTTACTTTCACCGAGATCACGTTGTACTTCCACTTTTCCTAACATATAATAATCTGCTTTTCTGTTCTTGCCTCCAAAGTGGATATTATCAAATTTATCCACATTAAACTGCATATGTCATTCATCTGCCCACTCACCCAAGTCACCTTGCATCCATACTTAGCAAATCCATGCTGACTCGGACTGATCCTGTTATTGCGATACAAATATGCTGCTATTTCATCTTTTATAATTGACGCCAGCATCTTCCCCACCACCGATGTGAGGCTAACTGGTCTATAATTCAATTTCTCTCTCCCTCCTTTCTTATAAAGTGGGCTATCATTAGCTACCCTCCAATCCACAGGAACTGATCCTGAATCTATAGAACATTGGAAAATGATCATCAATGCATCCATGATTTCTGGGGTGCAGACCATCAGGCCCAGGCGATTTGTCAGACTTCAATCCCACCAGTCTACCCAACACCATTTCCTGCCTAATGTGGATTTCCCTCACTTCCTCCGTCACCCCAAAAGAAGGTGGGTAAGCTCAGTGTTGATTGGCCCAAAAGATGGGTAGTGAGGGAAACTTTAATGCATAAGAATGTGATAGAGGTGTTTGACAGGAATTTTAGCAGATGGGGATATAAATATCTACAAATTGAGTTAAACAGTATAAATGGCAGTTTACAGGTAGGAACAGTGTTGGACGCACTGATTAACATTGATAACCACTGGAAGTAGCGCCGTTTCAAGTGTCTCCCCATAAAGGTTGACCCCACGTTCACCAAATAGACCTATATATGCAAGTGGACTATTTGCATACACTCAATGTTGCAACCTTTTGAGAAGTAAGGATAGAGTTTCTCAGATAATTTGTCCCTGAAAGTGTACAGATGTGACATGTCATCGGCATTGTACAGTGTCACCTGGCCAGCCTCATAGTTCAAGTACATGCCCAATCTCTGGGGTTTGACTGGAACAGGGAGAGCAGTACGTGGTGAAGACATAGTGGTATATTCCTCTCCCAGACGCCACAATACCCAGGCACCGGATTTTGGTTCCGGTGTGAACTCCGCTTTCCTCAGTACCGATGCTTTTACCACTCCCACACTCCACATGGTGTTCCTTCCGACCTCGACCTCCCAGTAGTGGCTCCCAGTATTGAAGCCCTGAGATGCCAGGACACCGTGCCACTGCACAAATCGCTCTAGTTTTTAAGGGACCTTCTGTTTAGCACCAGGTCTGATGGCTGTCAGGTCACTGGACAGGATGAGTCTCGGATGCGCAGTGTCCGGATTCAGCTTCAGTTTGATTGGGACTGAAGAAGGAAAAAAAAGTCCGGATGGTGAATCCACGCGATTTGCCAATCAAACATTTTGACACATTCACTGGTTGGTCAATATACATTCATGCGCAATACACGAAAATGTAAACATAAACTGCAGATGCTGGATATCTAAAATAAAAGTGGGAAATGTTACAAGATGCTGTTTCCTTTTTGCTTAGTTCTGAACACATGCCACAGAATTGAAACATTATCTGTTGTATCTTTAGATTAGTTTAGTTTGGAGTATTTGAGGCCAGTTCATTGGGTATATTTAAGAGGAAGTTAGATGTGGCCCTTGTGGCTAAATGGGACAGGGGGTATGGAGAGAAGGCAGGTACAGGATA
>NW_026575496.1:32500-45297 GCF_028641065.1 Leucoraja erinaceus
TTTTCCTAAACATCTAACTGTTTCTAAGCCAGCGGTGCTGTGAGCAGACGTGGTGCTGTTAGCAGACAACTCCATCTTTACTGCAAAGCCTCTTTGGTTAACCCTTACATTACATTCAACCCCTGGTCTACAAAACCCATCTACCTACTGGTCACTGAGTGCCCAAGTTAAAGCAGGAATAGTAGAAGGGTCAGTGCCACTCCCTGACAGTTCCCGACAGTCGCCCCACAATATCAGTCCATGGTCAGAAGATTGATGTGCTTCCTGTGTTGGCCTCTCTCCAGGAACACACCGATCACTGGTGTGGGACATTTCCATCCTTGGAAAATGTTTCTGATTGTCTACCTTATCTAAGCGTCTAATCATTGTATATACTTCTCTCAAGTCTTCCCTCAACCTCTGACGTTTCAGAGAAGACAATCTAAATCTATTCAACCTCTCCCTGTATCTGAAACCTTCTAATCCTGTCAGCATTCTGGTAAACATGTTCTGTACCCTACCCAAAGCCCCCACAGCTTCCCTGTAATGGGGCGACCAGAACTGCACGCACTACTCCAAACAGCAGTGCTTTGGCAGGATAGATTAGAGGGCTCGTCTAGGGAGGCTATTTGGGTGGAACTGACAAATGGGAACGGGGTAGCAACACTTGTAGGGGTGTATTATAGACCGCCAAAGGGGGAGCGAGAATTGGAAGAGCAAACATGTAAGGAGATTGCAGATATTAGTAGTAAGCACAAGGTAGTGATTGTGGGAGATTTCAATTTTCCACACATAGACTGGGAAACACATTCTGTAAATGGGCTGGATGGGTTGGAGTTTGTAAAATGTGTGCAGGATAGTTTTTTGCAGCAATACATAGAAGTACCTACTAGAGAAGGGACGGTGCTGGACCTCCTGTTAGGAAATGAGACAGGTCAGGTGGCAGTTGGGGAACAGTTCGGGACCAGTGATCACAATACCATTAGTTTCAATATAATTATGGAGAGGGTCAGAACTGGACCTAGGGTTGAGATTTTTGTTTGGAGAAAGGCTAACTTTGAGGAGATGCGAAAGGATTTAAAAGGAGTAAATTGGGACAGTTTGTTTTATGGGAAAGATGCGGAAGAGAACTGGAGGACATTTAAAGGTGACATTTTAAGAGTACAGAATTTTTATGTCCCTGTTCGGTTGAAAGGAAATAGTAAAAACTGTAAATTGCCATGGTTTTCAAGGGAAATTGGACACTTGGTTCGGTAAAAAAGAGAGAGATCTGCAATAATTATAGGCAGCATGGAGTAAATGAGGTGCTTGAGGAGTATAAGGAATGTAAAAAGAATCTTAAGAAAGAAATTAGAAAAGCTAAAAGAAGATATGAGGTTGCTTTGGCAGGTAAGGTGAAAGTAAATACAAAGGGTTTCTACAGCTATATTAATAGCAAAAGGATAACGAGGGATGAAATTGGCCCATTAGAGAGTCAGAGTGGACAGCTATCTGCAGAGCCAAAAGAGATGGGTGAGATATTGAACAATTTCTTTTTTTCGGTATTCACCAAGGAGAAGGATATTGAATTATGTGAGGTAAGGGAAACAAGTAGAGTAGCTATGGAAACTGTGAGATTCAAAGAAGAGGAAGTACTGACACTTTTGAGAAATATAAAAGTGGATAAGTCTCCAGGTCCGGACAGGATATTCCCTAGGACATTTGAGGGAAGTTAGTGTAGAAATAGCAGGGGCTATGACAGAAATATTTCAAATGTCATTAGAAACGGGAATAGTGCCGGAGGATTGGCGTACTGCGCATGTTGTTCCATTGTTTAAAAATGTGTCTAAGAGTAAACCTAGCAATTATAGACCTTGAGTTTATAGATTATAGATTATAATTATAGATTATAGAGTTTGACGTCAGTGGTGGGCAAATTAATGGAAAGGATACTTAGAGATAATATATATAAGCATCTGGATAAACAGGGTCTGATTAGGAACAGTCAACATGGAATTGTGCCTGGAAGGTCATGTTTGACTAATCTTCTTGAATTTTTTGAAGAGGTTACTCGGGAAATAGATGAGTGTAAAGCAGTGGATGTTGTGTATATGAACTTCAGTAAGGCCTTTGACAAGGTTCCTCACGGAAGGTTGGTTAAGGAGGTTCACTTGTTTGGTATTAATGGTGGAATAGCAAGATGGATTCAACAGTGGCTGAATGGGAGATGCCAGAGAGTAATGGTGGATGGTTGTTTGTCAGGTTGGAGGCCAGTGACTAGTGGGGTGCCACAGGGATCTGTGTTGGGTCCACTGTTGTTTGTCATGTACATCAATGATCTAGATGATGGTGTGGTAAATTGGATTAGTAAGAGTGCAGATGATACTAAGATAGGTGGGGTTGTGGATAATGAAGTAGATTTTAAAAGTCTACAGAGAGATTTATGCCAGTTGGAAGAGTGGGCTGAAATATGGCAGATGGAGTTTAATGCTGATAAGTGTGAGGTGCTACATCTTGGCAGGCCACATCAAAATAGGACGTACATGGTAAATGTTAGGAAATTGAATAATGCAGGTGAACAGAGGGATCTGGGAATAACTGTGCACAGTTCCCAGAAAGTGGAATCTCATGTGGTAAAGAAAGCTTTTGGTGTGCTGGCCTTTATAAATCAGAGCATTGAGTATAGAAGTTGGGATGTAATGTTAACATTTTACAAGGCATTGGTGAGGCCAATTCTGGAGTATGGTCGCCTAATTATAGGAAGGATGTCAACAAAATAGAGAGAGCACAGAGGAGATTTACTAGAATGTTGCCTGGGTTTCAGCAACTAAATTACAGAGAAAGGTTGACCAAGTTAGGGCTTTATTCTTTGGAGCGCAGAAGGTTAAGGGAATCCCTGATAGAGGTCTTTAAAATGATGAGAGGGATAGACAGAGTTGAGGTGGATAAGCTTTTCCTACTGAGAGTAGGGAAGATTCAAACAAGGGGACATGACTTGAGAATTAAGGGACAGAAGTTTAGGGGTAACATGAGGGGGAACTTCTTTACTCAGAGTGTGGTGGCTGTGTGGAATGAGCTTCCCGTGAAGGTGGTGGAGGCAGTTTCATTTTTATCATTAAAAAATAAATTGGATAGTTATATGGACGGGAAAGGAATGGGGGGTTATGGTCTGAGCGCAGGTATATGGGACGAGGGGAGAATACGTGTTCGGCACGGACTAGAAGGGTCGAGATGGCCTGTTTCCGTGCTGTAATTGTTATATCGTTATATAGTTATAAATGTGGCCTCACCAAAGGCCGATGGATCTGCATCATGACGTCCAGACTCTTATATTCATTTCCCCTTGTTAGACTAGATATGGGAAATTGCCCCGTCCATTCATTCTATCCGCTGCACCACCGGAATCGAAAACAGCGTCTTCCTCTAGGTGTTCATGCTTCTGACCCATACCTCCACAAGCTCCGGCATTCCTTATATCCATCGTGGCCATTGGAGATTGGCTCTGGAAGTGATGCGGTACAATGCTGAGAACTATATTCTGCTCACGGTCTCCTCCCTTTTACTTGAGTGGGCGGCACGGTGGCGCAGCGGTAGAGCCACTGCTTTATTGCGCCTGCCTGACACCAGGGTTCGATCCTGACTACGGGTGCTCTCTGAACGCATTTATACGTTCTCCACCTGATCTGCGTGGGTTTTCTCGAAGATATTCGATTTTCGCCCACACCCCAAAGACGTACCGGTTTGTCGGTTAATTGGCTACTTATAAAACAATGTAAATTGTACCTAATGTGTGTAGAATAGTATTAGTGTGCGGCGATCGCGGGTCGGTGCGGATTCGGTGGGCCGAAAGGTCTGGTTCAGTGCGTCTAAACTAAACTAAACTACACTATAAGTGATTTGGTTTGGCCAGCAAAAAAAAAAAGCTTTTCATTGTGTCCTGGTACACGTGACAAAAATGACACTAAAATAACCAGAAATGTAATGAAATAGGATATAACGCTCTTGGATGGCTGTTACGTTTGCTATGATCTTATTAGTTTACAAAAAAAAATCAGTGGATATGTCACCGCATTCCTCAGATCCTCCCTGAATTTGGACTGCGTCAGGACATAAATACATGTGTTTGTACAGCAACTTAGAACTTGCAACATAAGTGCAGTTTGTTCTGTAATAAAGACTGGATCAGTATAAGAGGTGAAACTGGAAATATTTGTGATCCGCCTGTAAACGATGTAAACAAACTGTGTTATCCACAATAATATAAAACTGCCAGTTATACTGAAAAGTAACACGATAGATTTTTTGCGGTTCTCTATCTCAGGGTCCTTGACTTTCTCTCCGTTGCTGCAGCCCCGGAGCCTCCTGCGGACTCTACTGGCCGCTAATATATGTCCGGCCGTCAGACCATTAAGCAGCAAGATCAGGAAAATCGGGATGCATGGAGTTAAAAAGCGGTCAGTTACGTCAAATGCAGCCCAAGAGGCGGAATTAAAGAACTCCTGCTTTACTTTACAACGCCAGGGGACACCAGCAATAAACTTGCTTGGTTTGTAAATAAAGAACCAGGGGATTGAAACTGAACAACATAGTACACTCACTGTCCCGATAACCACAACCGCCGTTCTCTCGGTGCAATATTTCGTTTTCAGTTTCTCACAACAAATGGCAACAAACCGATCAAAGGTGAAGGCAACTGTCAGCCAGACAGAAACATGCGTGGATGTCGAAAGTAAGACGAGGATGAGACTGCACACGGGTGTGATGTTCAGGAATGATTGTTGAAAGTGTTTCTTAAAAACCCACCTCAATAAAGGATCAGATATGACGACTAGGAGATCGGCCGTTGCCATTCCCACCATGTAGAGAGTGGTGCATTTGGAGAGGCCACACTTCCCTCGGGATAAGATCACAATCGCCACCAAGTTAACTGTAAAAGAGAGGAACGGAAGCAAATAAATCACAGTTTAGTTTTGAGATACAGCGCGGAAACGGGGAACAGCGCAGCCCACCGGGTCCGCGTCGACCAGCGATCCCGTATATCAACACTATCCTACACCTACTAGTGACCAATTTTTTTACAGTTACCTAGTCAATTAACCTACACATTTGTACGGCTTTGGAGTGTGGGAGGAAACCAAAGGTCTCGGAGAAATTCCTCGCAGGTCACGGTGAGAACTTACAAACTCCATATAGACAGCACCCGTAGTCAGGATAGAACCCGGGTCTCCGGTGCTGCATTCGCTGTAAGGCAGCAATACTACCGCTGCGCCACCGTGCCCGCCTCAAGGGTCCGTGACCGCCCGGATCAGGCCTTGAGGCAAATAATGAGTTGTGAGGAACGTCATATTGATCCGCTGATCGAGGGAGGAGAGTCGTGAGTCGTGGGAGGGAACAAATGGGGTGATTTCGTGGAGCGCAAAGATTTCATCGGTGAGAATTGGTAAAGTCACTCATGCGTGAACGTTCTTCCTTGCTTTTTTGAAGTCCAGTCTGAAGAAGGGTCTCGACCCGAAACGTCGCCTATTTCCTTCGCTCCATAGATGCTGCCTCGCCCGCTGAGTTTCTCCAGCATGTTGGTCTTGCTTCAAATCGGTATGTCTATTCAGATCTTGACGTTAAGAACACTGGCTGCAGAACTCACATAGGTCAAAACAAGCGTTTAAGGGCTTCCTTAAAATTCAGCCTTGTTTCAATAAATATGTGATGTCCAGAGCACAATATGGGAAAGCGGCTTGAAAGAGGAAAACAGGAAACTAGAGAGGATGCACTAAAACCGCGAGAGGTGGAAATCCGCAAATAAAACATGAGAATATACAGATCAGAGTGCATGTGTGGAAAGGGGAACAGTTATTACTTCAAGACCGGGACAAACTATGAGAACCGACTGAGTGTTTCGGGTACGGACTGTGATTTTGGGATTGTGGCAGTCCTGAACCAAGACATAAAAATATCAAAAGTCAGTTCAAAGCATTTGATTCAAAGCCGTGCGGGAGGGTTTAGCATTCACCGGGAGAGGTTGTTATGTACGTTCTCGATAAATTGGGACGTTCGATTACTATTATATCGGAAAATATATCAGTGCACTCTCGGTGTTTATTAAATTCAGCTGACGAATTGCGAAGGAAAACCATTCTATCGCCAACAAACGTTTCTATTGAACTTGTAAATGCATTTCATATAGAAAAAGCCTTGAAGGATAATTTACCCTAGCCGACAAAGGTTCGGATAACGGTTAACAATCCCGCCGTATCAGATTTGTCGGATTCGTCACGCGTCGTATTTTGATTTACAGAATTTTCAGATTTGTCTGTGTTGCATCCCTCTCTATTTCGTCGTTCTGTTTACTCTTCCCCGCTGTTCTTTTTAACCCCCGCTTTGACACTGGATTCCAACGTAACAAGCCAAGTCAGTTACAAATATGTCCTTTCACCTGGAAGCCTCAGTTCTAGCGAGGAACAAATGCGAATGTCCACTAATTATTTTCAACCCAGGAAAAGGGATAATTGTATGTGTAACGGAATAATGCCTAATCAATTAATAATTGTAGATTGGCTATTGCATGTTAGCCAATAAAAATGCTTAGTAATTATAAATCCGCCTAATTTTATGATTTATAGTGTAGGAACTCGCCTACTGGCTTCCAGTAGCTGCAGTGGACTGAACGTGTGATGTACTGCTTATATGATGATGAACTAGACAATAAAGATGATTGTGCTTCAACCTGTGTGAGACTAAGGTATTTACAATAACCATCCGCATTGCGTGTTGATAGATATATTGAACCTGGGCATTGTTGAAAGACGTAGGTCTCAAAACGAAAGAGGTCAGGTATTTTGAGAGGCACCTTTATTTATGTTCCTCCCGGTTGTAGGGAAGTCCACACGAGAGAAATGTGGCACCCAAACCCCTGCCTTTAAACCCCCTGGTTAAGGGCCGCCTCCGGACTGAACCACTCCCGTGCCGAGGGGTTCGACAGTTAGGATGGCGCGACCCTTGGGAGCCGCCACACTATTCCGCTTTCACTTTCAATATCTTCAAGTTTGGGAGCGGCAGGAGGGAGTTTGGTGATTGGCTGTAAGGTAAGTCCTTGGGAGATTATTTTATTCCATTTCAGAAGCGGTCAGTTTAAAAACCGGCGCGACCAGCTAGGAACACATTCCTTCAAGCACGGTAGCGGGGAGTTCGGTGATTGGCTGTAAGGTAAGCAATTCGCAAATCGTTTTATTGGTTAAGTGGCACATTGGGCAATTTATCAGCCAATATAAGGAAGGTTTACTATTGGGGTGCCGCCAGTCGGGGATCGCCTTGTCGAGGGAAGTGCCTTGTGAGAAAAGTGCGAGTCTTTGGTTCGAGAGTCTTCGGCGAGGAGGCTGAGGAGAAGAGACTACGCAAAAGCCGGAGAGAACGGGACGCGGCGAACACACGGCGGGTAAGATTAGGCAGTGTGGTGCTTGCAGGATGTGGGAGGACAGGAACACGAATGGTGCCTCTGGCTGCAAAAGCTGTGGCAGGTGTGTCCCGGTTCAGCTCCTAAAGGACCGTATTGGGGCACTGCAGAAGCAGCTGGATGACCTCAGGGCCATCCGGGAAAACGAGAGTTTCCTGGACAGGACTTAGGTGAGGCTGTGAAGCCGAGGATACGGGGAGAAAGACGGTGTGTGACTGAGAGAAAGGGTAGTAACCGTGGAGTGCAGGCGACCCAGGTGGGTGTACCTAAAAAAACAGGTACACCCTCTTGGGAGCTGTCGGGGAGACGCCTCCAGTCCGAGGGGCGGACACATCGGTGGCTCCAATCCGAGAGATGGGACTCGACTGGTGAGACCGACGTCGGGCACAGCTATAATGGTGGGTGACTCCATTGTCTGAGGTGCGGACTGGATATTCTGTGGGACCAGGCGAGACTCGAGGATGGTCTGTTGCCTTCCTGGTGCCAGGGTTCAAGATATCACAAACCGAATTCAGAACATCCTCGAGAGGGAAGGCGAACAGCCGGCAGTAGTTGTGCATCTAGACACAAACGACATCGGGAAGGGGGTTCTGCAACGTGAATTTAGAGAGTTAGGAGGAAGACTGAAAACCAGGACTTCTAGTGTGGTTATCTCTGGATTGCTTCCAGTACCTCGAGCTAGTGAGGACAGGAACAGAGAGACAGGGGATCTGAATGTGTGGCTGAGGGGCTGGTGCAGGGAGCAAGCATTTAGACATAGACCACCGGGATCTCTTCTGGGGTCGAGGTGACCTTCGCAAAAGGGACAGGTTGCACCTTAACTGGAGGGGGACCGACGGTTTGGCATGCACGTTTGCTCGGGCTACACGTGTGGGGTGAAACTAAATATTCGGGGGGAGTGATTGACAAATTGGGAGTATATAGATGGAGTTGAAGGGGAAGTGTGGGCAGGGAAAGTTACAAAAGACTCTCAAATTAATGGGACGGAAAGTTCCAGAAGGGAATAAGAGAGCAAGGTCACGGCCAATTACGAGCGGTGCGAGAGGGAAGGTGAATACCGGGGCCAAAGTGTTGTATATGGACGCGCGAGGTACACGAACTAAAGTGGACGAGCTTGAGGCTCAGTTAGAAATTGATGAGTATGATGTTGTGGGAATTACAGCCATGGCTGCAAGAGGGCCAGGGCTGGGAACTGAGTATTCAAGGGTATACCTCCTATCGTAAAGCCAGACAGGTGGGCAGAGGGGGTGGGGTAGATCTGTTGGTGTGAAATTAAATTTAGTCCTTTGCATGGGGTGACATTGAAACAGATGCGGAGTCAGATGTTGATAGAACTAATGAATTGGAGAAGTAAAACTACCCTAATGGGACATAATGTACCTAAATATCCCCGAACAGTAGCCTGGATATAGGGTGCAATTTGAATCAGGAGTTAAATTTGGCATGGTGTAAAGGTACTGCTACGGTTGTTTTGGGGGATTTCATGTGCAGGTGGTCTGGGAAAATCAGGTTGGTGCTGGACCCCAAGAAAGGGAGTTTGTGGAGTTCCTAATGGATTCATAGAGCAGCTTGTTTTGGAGCCTACCAGGGAGAAGGCAATTCTGGATTTAGTGTTATGTGATCAACCGGATTTGATAAAGGAACTTGAGGTGAAGGAGCCATTAGGAGGTAGCGAACATAATATGGTGAGGTTTCTTCTACATTTGGAGAGCGAGAAGGGTAAATCGGAGATGTCAGGGTTACAGTTGAATAAAGGTGACTATGGGGCCATGAGGGGATCAGGCCAAAGTTGACTGGGAACATACTCTAGCAGGGATGACAGTGGAAAAACAATGGCAGGTATTTCTGGGAATAATACAAAAGGTGCAGGATCAGTTCATTCCAAATATTAAGAAAGATTCCAAGGGGAGTAAGGGGCGACCGTGGCTGACAATGGACGTCAGGGTCAGTATAAAAATAAAATAGAAGTACAACGTAGCAAAGATGGGCGGGAAGCAAGAGGATTGGGTAATGTTTAAGAGCAACCGAAGATAACTAAAAAGACAATACGGGGAGAAAAGATGAGTTACGAAGGTAAGCCAGCCAAGAATATAAAGATGGATAATAAAAGCTTCTTTAGGTATATGAAGAGGAAAACATAAGTTAAGACCAAAGTTGGTCCCTTGAAGACTAAAAAAGGCGAATTAATTATGGGGAACAAGGAAATGGCAGAAGAGTTGAACAGATACTTTGGATCTGTCTTCACTAAGGAGGACACACACATTATTCTTTATGTACAAGTGGTCAGATGATCTGGGATGACGGAAATGGTGTTGGGTTGACTGATATGACTGAAGGCTGATAAATCTGGGCCTGATGGTCTGCATCGCAGGGTACTTCAGGAAGTGGCTCTGTAAATCGTGGACGCATTGGTGATCATTTTCCAATGTTCTGTAGATTCAGGATCAGTTCCTGTGGATTGGAGATTAGCTAATGTTATCCCACTTTTTAAGAAAGGCGGGAGAGAGAAAACAGCAAACTATAGACCAGTTAGCCTGGCATTGGTGGTGGGGAAGATGCTGGAGTCAATTATAAAAGATGAAATAGCGGCGCATTTGGATAGCAGTAACAGGATCGGTCTGAGTCAGCATGGATTTACAAAGGGGAAATCATGCTTGACTAATCTTCTGGAATTTTTTGAGGATGGAACTAGGTAAATGGACAAAGGAGAGCCAATGGATGTCGTGAACCTGGACTTTCAGAAAGCATTTGATAAGGTCCCACAAGGGATATTAGTTGGCTAAATTAGGGCATATTGTATTGGCTGTAGAGTGCTGACATGGATAGAAAAATGGTTGGCAGACAGAAAGCAAAGACTAGGGATTAACTTGTCCCTTTCAGAATGGCAGACAGTGATTAGTGGGGTACCGTAAGGTTCGGTGCTGGGACCGCAGCTATATATTGATCGCAACAGTATACATCAATGATTCAGATGAAGAGAATCAAAGTAACAAGAGCAAGTTTGCAGATGACACAAAGGTGGGTGACAGCGTGAACTGTGAGGATGAAGCTATGAAAATGCAGGATGATTTGGACAGGTTGGGTGAATGGGCAGATGCATGGCAGATACAGTTTAATGTGGATAAATGTGAGATTATCCACTTTGGTAGCAAAACCAGGAAGGCGGATTATTATCTAAATGGTATCATGTTGGGCAAAGGGAAAGTACAGCGGGGTCTAGGGGTCCTTGTTCATCAGTCAATGAAAGTAAGCATGCCGGTACAACAGGCAGTGGAAAAATAAGAATTTGGAAACAAATAAAATGATCTTTAAAATTAAGAAATCTATCACTGTTAATGCCAATAGCGAATAACCCTTTATTTAAACCATCTCTTATTGATAAGACATATACCCAATGGGAAAGTCTCGGAATTAGAAGGATCGGGGACATGTACGAAATGGGAAACCTACTATCTTTCCAACAATTACAATTAAAATTTAAATTGAAATACAACCAATATTTTAAATATCTTCAGATTTGCGATTTCATGAAAAAATATATACAAGGATATCAAAAAGTAACTCCTGACGTATTGGAATAAGCAATGAATATTGAAGCTGACTCACAGAAATTAATATCATATTTATATAATAGTATTCTAAATATAGACCTACCATCGACTTAAAGAAGAGTGGGAACGGGAACTAATGATAAAAATTACGAAGGTTAAATGGGAAAAATACTTGATATATATTCACAAATGTTCAATTAATGTAAGACATAATCTAATACAATTTAAAATTGTACATAGATTATAAAATAAAATAAACAAAAAAAAAAGAGTATCAAAGTAACAAGAGCAAGTTTGCAGATGATACGAAGGTGGGTGGACAGCGTGAACTGTGAGGATGAAGCTATGAGAATGCAGGGTGACTTGGACAGGTTGGGGGAGTGGGCAGATGCATGGCAGATACAGTTTAATGTGGATAAATGTGAGACTTTTATCCACTTTGGTAGCAAAAACAGGAAGGCGGATTATTATCTAAATTGAATCACGTTGGGAAGAGGGGAAGTAAAACGGGATCTGGAGGTCTTTGTTCATCAGTCACTTAAAGTAAGCATGCCGGTACAGCAGGGAGTGAAAAAAGCGAATGGCACATTGGCCTTCATACACGAGGAGTTGAGTATTAGAGCAAAGAGGTCCTTCCGCAGTTGTACAGGGCCATAGTGAGACTAAATCTGGGGTATTGTGTGAAACTTTGAATCCCTATTTAGGATGGACATTCTTGCTATGAGGGGGTGCAGCGTAGATTCACAGGTTAATTCTCGGTATGGCGGGAGTATCATAAGCTGATAGAATGGAGCGGCTGCGCTTGTATACTCTGGGCAATTTAGAAGCATGAAGAGGGATCTTATTGAAATATATAACATTATTATGGGGTTTGGACACGCAAGAGGCAGGAAAGAATGTTTTCCCGATGTGGAGGAGTCTAGAACCATGGGACACAACGAAATATAAGGGGTAAGGCGTTTAGGACGGAAATGAGGAAACACTTATTCACACAGAGTTGTGAGTCTGTGGACTGTTCCGCCCCAGAACTTTTTTCACCCAGAGGAGTTTGTGAATTTAATGGAATTCCCTGCCACAGAGGGCATGAAGGCCATTTTTTCTTTTTGGATGATTAAGAGAGAGTTAGATAGAGCTCTAAAGGGGGCCCCCCCCTAGTGGAGTCAGGGATATGGGAGGAAGCAGGCACGGGTTATTGATAGGGGGACGACCAGCCAATGAACGGCGGAGCTGGCTCGAACGGCCGAATGGCCTCCTCCTGCACCTATGTCCATGTTTTATGTTTCTAGAAGGCAATGTAGGCCGGTTGTCTGGTATTCTTTCACAAGAGAGCGCTTGATATGGTCTCTTAAAGTTAGCGGAGTCAGGGGTATGGGGAGAAGTCAGGAACGGGTTACTGAACTTGAGGAAGGGTTTCGGCCCGACACGGCGCATATTTCCTGTCGCTCCATAGATGCTGCTGCACCCCCGAGTTTCTCCAGCAATTTGTGTGTACCTTCGATCTACCAGCAGCTGCAGTGCCATTCTTGAACAAGGGTTACTAATGGCGGATGATCCACGTGATAATGGGTGAATGGGGGTGTCCGACTAGAAGGGCCGGAATGGCCTACTCCTCACCTATTCCATTATCTATCTGTTTCTCTAAAACCCAACCTTCACTTAAATCACACCACACACAATCTCATTGTGTTCATTAAATGACTAATTCGGATTTTTGAATATGTGTATAGCTGGAAGGTTCTAATTGTCTCGACTTCCCCTACAGTTTCAAATCAATCATTGTGGCAATAATTTTCCAGTGAAACTATTTTTGTCTTTGTCTTTTATTTCTATGAAAACAAAAT